>NW_026895198.1:0-147137 GCF_033153095.1 Gastrolobium bilobum | reverse complement strand
CTTTGATATATCAATATCAAATCCGAGGTACGAATACAATTTTCCATAGTGACTCTGATCTAGTCTTAGATAAATTGAGTTATGAAATTCAAATTCAATTAAATGGCTAAGTCAAAAGACAAGGTCCATTACATATGCAAGCTTACCAGGATGAGTAAGTTAAACAAACATGCGTCATCGAATTGACATAAAGCGAAATCCGTCTAATGCTTTGACCTCGGCCAGGTCATGAATTAAAAACTCGTATGATGCACGGGTTCATACAAACAAATTGGGATGAAGATTTCACCCAATAAGTATTGAAAAATAATGCAAACTTGGTATATCACTCATCAGGTACGAGGGTGAAATATATCTAAATAAATCGGATTTGAATCTGAGCAACTTAGGAATTCCTAAAGCTTAGGGCCAATCCGGGTATGAAGAGGAATGCTACCTCGTAAAGGGGCTTATGCATATGCTAAAAATGGTTAAGTCATATCCTTCGAAAAAGCAAAAAAGATTTGCCTAATCAAAAAAGCAAAAGCATTACTGCAACGACATGCTGAATTCTGACAAATCGATAACCTAGATAAATGCATCTACGGTGAATTCGGAATTAGGAGATGCAAAACGACATACCATAAAGCAGGATATTCAAAGCGAAATTGTATGTCTAGAAAACAAAATTAAAACCGGGATAAAACCGGCAATATTCAAGCTAAATCAAAAAGGGGCCCAAAGGACCCCAACAAGTTACAAAATCCAACCGGCATTCCGGCCCTTCATTTTGTCGGGCTGGCAGGAGGATCTTCCAGCACCACAACCTCCTTGCCGGATTGATTGGTCGACTCAACTTCCTTTGCAAGCAACTTTTTCGGATTTTGAAGCCGAAACACGGGAAGGAGAGGCGGCAACCGGAAAAATGATTTGACAATCAACAACATATGCACGAGGGCTTAAGCCAACCACATTCAAAAGCAAATCTGGGTTCAGAACTTG
Organism: Gastrolobium bilobum; assembly: GCF_033153095.1. NCBI lineage: Eukaryota > Viridiplantae > Streptophyta > Magnoliopsida > Fabales > Fabaceae > Gastrolobium > Gastrolobium bilobum. The sequence continues at coordinate 146,156 of NW_026895198.1, read as the reverse complement.
CAGTTGGCTTAATGCATTATAAAACGAACCAGTGATGGACTTTTCAAGTTCACCCCAGTAGAGTTGAGCTTCGTCCTGAGCCTCCCTCATCTGGGCCTTGGTTTCCTTCAATTTGTCCTGTGCTGATTTCATCTCCCCCTCTGCCTTCTCATACGTGATTTTGAAATCACTCAAACTCTTGCTGTTGCAGGCATGGAGATATTGGAGCTTCTTATGATCACTTCGAAGTTGTGTCAAGGATTCTTGTGCTTTTCCCAAGTCAGACAAACTTTGGGTATATTTTTCCTTCATCGATGAAAAATCCTCTTTCACCTTAAGCAACTCGGCAACAGTTTTTGCTTTTTCTTCCCGAGAGGCAGCAACCTCATCAAGAGAACGAAGATACTTACGCTTCAACGAACATAATGATCTCGTTAACCCAGACAACTTCAGGCCACCGAGCTCCAGATCATCCAGCACCTTAATTTCTTCAGCTGTGGAGGGGTTTGCATTGGAGAATGACTCAGGCGGACAAACTGCCTCTCGAAAAGCATCAGACAACCCGGACTGCCATACGACATGCTTGGCCAATCGGAACACAAAGGAGGAGGAGGGGCTTTCATCACTTGCCGAGGAGAAGAGGGAGGAACATATTCAGCGGGGATCTCCTTGCCTTTGTTCCTAACTTGCCCTTTTTCTGTCACCTTGGCTTTTGTTTTGTTGATAGCATCCTTTTGCGGATTCAGCTCTGACAACTTCCTCTTTTTCCCCAATCCGGGGGAAGTATCCTTCTGCGACAACCCGGAGGGAGACTCTTTCCTTCCCGTGGTCAATGCAGCCAACCAGCTCGGAAGAGTGTTTGGTTGCTTTTCCATTTGGGGAACTGCAAAACAAAATAATGAAATCAGTTGTTAAGCGCAATATAAAGCACTTCAATATAGAAATCATACATACTTAATTCGGCATCAAGCTCCTCTTGAGACTTATAAATGAGAGACGCAACGCTAGCATGCTGATGCATCTGAAGATATGTACCGATGCGATCACGGTATTAATATCATTGGAGTCTAACTGAGATTCTTTAAAGCGGTAGCTGGAAGGAGAAAATTGGAAATGATCGGATGACCAGGATAAGGGAAATTTTCCCTCTACATCCTTCGTGCCATAGTTTTGGAGAAACCATACCTCCTTACCGGGATGCGCGCAAACCTTAAAGAACTTGTTTTTAAAACCTTTAAAAGACTCCGTGTAGACCTTAAAGAGTCTACGGCCAGGGGCACCTCTGACAGTAATCCAACCTTTCAGTTCTGGAGGTTCGCGACCAGTTCGATAAGAGATAACTTGAAAGAAGAAAAAGAAAACCATAACGGAAGGATGAAGAACAAGATATGCACAAAATCGCTCAAAAGCCTTAACAAAACCCCACCCGTTGGGATGGAGTTGTGTAGGGCATATGTGAAGATGATTGAGTATTTCTATTTGAAACTCGGTCAAGGGAAATAAGAGTCCGAGTTGAGTAACGAAATCTCTGTAGAAGAAAAAGAAGCAAGGACCCTCTTCAGTTCCGCCTGAACATACGGGTTCGTCTTCTACAGGAGTTATGATGTCAAAATTTTCAACCAACCCGACAGAAAGTCTAGCCACGTCCTCCGAAGAAAGCTCGGACGTGGTATTCAAAACCTCATGAGTCACCTAGGAAAACTGGGATATCAATGAAGCTGGCGGAGACCCACAATGCGACTCGACAGAACCAGATTCCTCTACTACCTCTTGTAGGGGGATGCCATAAATGCCTAGAAAAACAAAAATGTTTAAATCAGAAGGAAAGAATGGATATACCTGCAACAAAAATACTAGAAGATGATGAGTCACTAGAAGATGAAGAGTTGGGCACGTAAGAAATAGTAATCGGATCATTGGCCCCACCAGATGCCGACATCGATCCAACAAAAATTCCACGCCGGCAACTTTCCAAAGTGGACTTGGCCAACTAGTCACTTCCTTGCTCGACAAGCTTAGCACTCAGATAGACGCAAGAGTAACAGGGGACACCTCCTGAGACAGAGGAAGGATAAGGCAAAGCACGGGTGTTGGAACGTGAACCCGAAGTGGTCATGGGCTGGAAAGAAAGCATATCCCCGGGTTGAGAAGACGCAACTGAAGGACTATTTTTTATGAGACACTTATCCCGGGAAGAGCAACCTCTACCCCGGTGAGACCCTAACTCCCTATTTGACACCCTGGCCCTTCGCCGAGATCTACCACCACGGCAGCCTCGAAGCATAGCTTCCTGCTCTTCTTCTTCGGTCCTGGGAATCCCTCAAAGCCAAAAACGAGCACCTGGAGGAATCTTTTTGAAAAAATCAGGATCTTCCTCCCTCTTCCCTTTAAAAAACAGAGCTGAAGAAAAAGAGTTTTCCCCCTCATTTGGTCAAAAATTGAAAAAAAATAAATGTCAAATAGCAAAGGGAGGAGGAGGAGAAAAGCAAGGTGATGACCACCAGCATGACATGAGGGAACATACAACTTCTGAAAGAGGCAAACTATGGAAGTTTTTCACAGGTTCTGGAGAAATAGCAAAAATCGACGATGGAAAATATACATCTTCAAATTTAAAAAGCATACTAGCAAGCAAATGTTAAAATGCAGAATCGCACAACAGAATCAACAAAAAGCTGAAAATATGCGAAATACCTGTTGAAGGAAGATGAAGAACCGAAGCCGAAATGAGGCATAACACTTAGAAGACACGTACACGAAAGCAAACAACTAACGCTGGTGCACAATGCTTAAAAGCGAAATGAAAGCATGCAAGAGGGAAATAGGGCTTATATAGCCAAGCAAGTGACCACTGAAGTGTGAATAGCAAAGGTCAGGGTTATTTAGGTCCTTTCACCCTCAACTCATGACTGCCACGATCGTGGGTAGAAACCGCAATCATCATGCGCGAAAATCACAGCACAGAGGAGGCTGGGGGGCAAGGGCAAAATTGCCACTTCCCCCCAAAAAGCAATGATTAGACAACTGAAGCGATGCTGCAATAAATGCGCATGAAACACAATGACGGCATAAGAACGGCTGCAGCACGCTAATGCACGCGGGTTGGAACACGTGGCACAACGCAATGAGTATAGTCCACAAACCTATATATGAGACAAGGTGTATATGAACATACAACTGTTCACCGAGTTCGAAGCTGACGCTGGGGTAATAGTCAACTCACGGTTATTCCAGCACAGCTTCTACCCGGTTACACAAGGAAATCTTAGACGGGTTCTTCAACAACCCGACAAAGGAAGCAACAGGCATACATGCATGCCCCAATAACCTGGGTAAAATGCCGACGCAGGTTCTTCATGAAAACGCCGACGGGATCATGCACAACCGTCGGCCAAATAAATATGCAGATACAGTCCGAGATGAGGAATACCGCTTGGGGGCAACCCGCAAGTGGGATTAAAACATCTCAAGCGTATTCCTAACTCGGAGTAGCAATGTGGTTGATGCTCAACCAGCAAGGCAATACGAGGGAAATGGCCCTGCACATAACGAAGGTCAAGAACTCGAAAGCAACACGTATGCCGACATTAGGAGGCAACCCGACAGCTCGAGATTGTACCCGGCCCAAACAGTGGGGTACACAAAATATCTCACCGGGTTGATGCTCAACCCGTCGACATAAGAGGGCAAAGGATATCCCGCGAGGAAAAAATTCCCTCATAAGCGGAGCATGCAAGTCTACAAAAACGCAAACACATTCAGGGGTAAAAACCTGGAGAGATGCACTCATAAGATCATCCCGACTACCCGGATACCCAGGTAGCCGGGCTGAGGGGCAACTGTTATGGACCCGTATAATGGGCCCATTAAGTAGCAAGCCCAACAAGGGGCAATCCAAGATATGGATTTATGCTAATAAAGGATAGATATCCATCAAGGATACTAATCCTAATGCGACAGGTACGTACGCTAAAGGTATAGTACGCTCTCTACACTACCTACAGGTAACCTCTATAAATACAAAGGTAAACCCTAAAGGTACGTACGCTCTCTATCTTACTGTTATGTTGTCACTGTGCGCACACACACACCTCATTGGCTAACGCCGTTATAGTATTTTGTGCACAGTGATCTGCTTGATTCAAGGGTATCTCCTCTATAGATACCTTGGAGAGGGCACTAGATCCAATATTAACGTACTAGCCTATTGGGCTAGACATCTCTGTCTCACGGACAGAACAGTCCTGTACTTGAGAGAAAAAAGATAAGTCTTCCACTTCCCTTGCCAGATTAACATCCACCATCTTAACTGCAGAGTATATATATACTTGTCAATTTTGAGCAACGAAAAATACAAGATGCACAATATTCGTGTAGTACTATACATAAATCATCATCGATATTTGAGCTTTAAAAATATGGGAAAACATTTTCTCAGGAGAATTGTTTTATAGTAACAGTAGCCCTTCGATTTTTGTGTATTATTCTTTTTATATTTTTAATAGATGTGAATCCCACACAAGATGTGTCTATAGCATGAGAGAATTTTCTCTTACTGTATGAGAAAATTGAAACCCTTAAAAATATAGGACAAATCCATGAGAAATACAAATTAATTTGAAACTATTTAAAGCATCAACAAATGAATACAATATGCAACTTGCTGCTGCTTCATCGTATGATCACCTAATGCTGCACCACCAACCATTGTTTACGTCAGTTTCCAGTGAAAGTATTGCCAATAATAAGGTAGAGTAACGATTAAAAGAAAAGAAAAAAACTAAGATTTCATTATATTGTTTACTACTGCTAAAGCATAGTTTATTGACGGAGCAGCAGCAAGTTGAATATTGTGGATGGAGCAGCAGCAAGTTGCATATTGTATTCGTTTATTGATGCTTCCTTAATCAGCATAGTTTCTAATTAATTTGTTTTTCACATGGATTTGTCTTATATGTTAATGTAATGGGTGAGGATCATAACTTTGGAGTTTCTAAGTAATTGGATCACTGAAAATGACTAACTTTGTACTTTTCTTAATGTATTTTCATTTATCATATATATATATATATATATATGAGGTAGGATCCTTTGACACCGGTGTCAAATTTCAATTTTGACACCTCATCTAAGAGGCGTTAGATAAAAAAAGATCAATGGTGTCACATGCTTGCAAATCAGAGTCGTTGATCTTTTTTTATCTAACGGCTCTCAGATGAGGTGTCAAAATTCAAATTTGAGACCGGTGTCAAAGGATACTACCTATATATATATATATATATATATATATATATATATATATATATATATATATATATATAGGTAGGATCCTTTAACACCGGTCTCAAATTTCAATTTTGACACCTCATCTGAGAGCCGTTAGATAAAAAAAGATCAATGGTGTCACATGCTTATAAATCAGAGTCGTTGATCTTTTTTGATCTAACGGCTCTCAGATGAGGTGTCAAACTTCAAATTTGACACCGGTGTCAAATGATTCTGCCTCATATATATATATATATGGGATTGTAGTTTGTCCTTTAACATAACACCATCAAATTTTTTACACACACAACATTTTGTGGGACCCGCACTTTTAAAAAAAAAAAAAATTATAAACCCTATATATATATATATATATATATATATATATATATCAATATTGTGTTATCAATTGGCGCTTTTTTTTTCTTTTTTCTTTTTATATGAAAGTTTAGATTAGGGAAGACACACCTTCATATCTAAGTTTAGAGAAGATCACCAACCTCGTTGAAAATTTATAATGAGATTACATATTGTCTATATTAAAAAGAAAAAAATTGAGAACTAAACCAAATCATGACTAACGTGGACAGAAGTAGAACTCAGAAGGTTCAACCAACCGCGATCAATTGGCTCTTTAACAGTAGTAAACAATATAATGAAATCTCATCAAGAATTTATAATGAGATTACATATATATTGCCTATTAAAGAGAAAAAACTGAGAACTAAACCAAATCATGATTAATATGGACAGAAGGTTGGACCAATCGCGATCAATTGGCTCTTTAATAGTAGTAAACAATATAATGAAATCTTAGGGCCTATTTGAATTATGTTTTGAAAAATAGTTTTTTGATTTTCAGAAAAAAATAAAAAATAAAAAACTCTTTTTATAAGGCATGTTTTGTAAAAATAGCTTTAAAAGTTGGGATTTGCATTTATTATTTAACATGACACAACAAAGTTTTCTACACACACAATATTTTGTGGGGCCCACACTTTTTGAAACAAAAAAAAAAAATTACAGCACGCAAAACGAATCTCTATAACATTACACAATCACTTTTCCTATAACATAACTCTTATAAAACCCGTTATGACTGTTTTTTACTTTTTAGAATCAAATTTAAAGAACATGTATCAATTTTTTTTTTTTTTTTTTTTTTTATTTTGACTTTTAATTTTTAAACAAAAAAACCTAAAAAATACATATTTATCAACTATTCTACAAAATAATTTTAAGAATAATAAAAAAAAACACAATCAAATAGACATTTAGTTTTATTTTTTTATTCGTTACTCTACCTTTATCGTTGGCAATATCCTTCGCTGGAAACTGACGTGAACAACGGTTGGTTGTGCAACATTAGGTGATCATACGATGAAGCAGCAGCAAGTTGCATATTGTATTGAAAATTAGAAAATTAGCTTTTAAATGTGGCTAAATAACCGTAGCTAAATGATCTTCCATATGTTAATATTTAACACCAGCTAAATTTTCCTTGGCCCTAACTGGCTTGGGAGGCTATTGATTTGTTGATGGTTTAAATAATAATTACTTTGTATTTCTCATAAGGATTTGTCCTATATGTTTGTGTGATGAGTGAGGATCATAATATTGTACTTTGTAGTTCATAATTAATGAATAAAATATATATCTATATTATAAGCTTCAATTTGTTTAGGAAGCCATCCGTTTAATTAATTCAGATCTCACTTTCAAAGTGACTGTGCTCAAACTCAAAGCTATCCTTTTATATAAATAAGTCTTATCTGCATCATTCATAAAAAAAATAAAAATAAATAAGACTTTTCTTCTTGCAACAGTTTAATCTGAAATGTATATCAAATGTCGAATGAACAATATAAAGTGAACCCTCAATTTGGCTCACTGAAAGTGACTAATTTTTGTAGTTTTCTAATGTGTTCTCATTTATCTCATGCCTATTATTGTATATATGTGTCATTGTTGTATGTTGTCAATGAACACTTTCACATAGTAAACAATACAATGAATTCTTTTTTATCAATTAGTCTAACTTTTGTTAGTAAACAATATAATGAATTCTTATTTATCATTATTCTAACTTTGTTTTTAAGATGAATTGTGTTGGTTGAATGTTAATTAGAGAATCTTTAAGGTATATTAAGATTATCTTAATTAAATATTTTTCTTTACTTTTTTAATAGGTTTTAGTCTAATTGCTAGTGGAGATGTGTTGAACTTGGACTAGTAGCACCAGTATGAGACCTAATTAGTAATATAAAAAGCAATATTAGATTAAGTTATTGTACAACATTAGATCCTAGCATTGCTTCCCATTAGATCCTATGCTATGGTTGGATGGTTCAGGATTTTCTACTGAGTTAGAGTTTCTCTTGATGATAGCTTCCCATTCTAATAGGTTGCAGTTTCTTCAATTCTTTTCTGTCTAGCTGTTTGGATCTGCCTTATGGTTGTGTTGGAGGTAATGAGTTAATTTGAGAGATAAGAATTTAGAGGTGCTTAAAGTATTATACCAAGAGACATCAAGTCTGGAATGCTCAACAATGTTACCTCAAGCTTAGAAAATCCTAGGGATAATACAAGTTATTGGGCTCTAGCCTATATAAACCCAAATAATCATGCTTTCACCTATTGGGCTTGTACGTGAACATACTATTGAATTATATTATTAATATATCAAACAGGTTGCCAGGTTCTGTACTGAACCGAAGGTTTTATAATTCGAAGGAAGTGCTACTTGCCTAAGTTTTTTGGCAAGAAGATGGAATATTAGTGTTCATTGTCTCATGATTATGGGTAAGAGTGTAAATGAGTCAGGTCAAGGCAGACTTTAGTCTAGAAGAGTTAGGCTTGTGTAAATTATTTCAAGCTTGACTTGGCTTATTAGTCTTATACAAGTCAAATTATAAGCTTGGTTTGACTTGTTTTTCAAAAATACAAGGCTTTCAAAAATGACATGTTGCACTCAGAAAAATATACGTTACAATTATTTTATGGGTACTATGTTGGTTATGTATAAGGAAAACATAAAAGTTCCCTGCACAAACAACAATTGGGAGAGAGAGAAACAAAACTTAATGGGCCCCATATCAATTGTTGTTTGTGCAGGAAACTTTTTCATTTTTCCTGTTACATAATCAACACATTCCTCTTTATTTTATTTCTTTTGTATGTTTAACTTGGTGGAATATATTTCTTTTCTATGAACACAACAACCTAAAATATTAACAATTTAACTATGTTGCTAGAAATCAAAAACAAAAAAAATGGCAGGGAAGTAGAATGCTTACAAAATATATAGATGCATACATGTAACATAATCCGTAAGTCAAATAATATGTTTTTTTTAATAATTTTTTTTGGAAAGAAGCAATTTTGTTAATGACACAAAAAAAGAAGAGTGCAAAAAGTACAAAAAATGAGGACTAACTATCAACTGTGAAAATCTTGAGAGTCGATGACGGGTGGTGGATGGTTTGAAAGGAAAGAAAAGTTAAGAAATGGGCAAAGAATAACGAAATTTGGCAAATAAGGGAAGAGAGAAGAGCGCATAGGGTTAAGAAACTATATGTATTTGTCAAGTGAAAAGAAAGAGGATTGCGAAAAATTAAAATAATTAAAAAATTAAAAGATATCATTTTATTGAAAATAACAATATATGAATTTTTTTTAAAAATATTATTTTACAATAAAATAAAATATTATTTATTAAAAAATACAAGTCGAGCTTGGAAGCTTAGAGACCAAGCTTTCTAAAATCGGCTTGTGACTTGATTTCTAAACAAGTCTTTCGATCAGCTCAAACCTATACAATTATTAAAACGGGTCAAGTCAAGTTGTAGACCCCTAACAAGTCATTTAACCCATTTACACCATAATTGTGGGTTTACTAGTTGTTTCAAGATAAAGCTTAGTGTTATATTCTAGATATATTCAAATGATCTTAATATAACCTTGTTTTTAATCTATTTATTTTATTTTATTAAGTTTTAGTCTCATTGTTAGTGAGCTTGATTTTGTATTAGTAATACTAGTACTTGACGTTATTAGTAATATAAATAAGAGTATTGGGTTAAGGTATTGTACAACGCGCGGTACATCTTACAATGATATATTTCAGTTTATTATTTTAATTGTCTCTCTCTTTTCCAATTTTTTTTTAACTCTAAATCAATAATTCTTAACAACGAGCAACAACTCAACCACCAAATAAAATATGTCAACTTTGCTGGTTCAGCTTGTGATGTCACCGTTTTCCACAAATGATTTTCTTTCTCTAATTGTCATTTTCTATCTGTCATATTTTGGTCGTAATTATCAGAATTGGGATAATAATAAGTCTCTTCTTTTTCTTCTTCTTTTTTTCTTTTTTTTAATTTCTTTGGTGCGCATGGTTTGGTTGGATGATGCTAACTTCACTAGTAGTATACCTACCCTGTTTTCTTGGTAACGTCTCTGGACAAATACTCTTACATCCTTTGGTTGGAGAGTTCTGTAAAATTTCCCAGCGAAGTGCATGTGATATTGTCGGTTATTCCCATTTGGTATTAGGAATGAACAATTTTACCCATCAAACACACTTGCTTAGCTATTGACAAATGCATGTAAAAAAGTCAATATATACTGTTAACGAATGCAACTTCCAATGTGGTATTTTTATGAAATCCGGATAAATGCAAAAAGTGAATGAAAATGGTGACAAGATTACCCTTTTATTTAAAAAACCGGATAAATGCAACGCGGTATTTCTATTTAAAAAAGGTTACTTTTGTAATTTCTATCCATTTTTCATCAAAATTTTATTTTCAATCAAACATGGACTTAGGATATTTAACTCAGTTTTCTAGTAATATTTTGCGGTACCAAATAATATTTTTTAAATTTTTTTACCAAACTTACTTTCCCACATTTTTTCTTGTAATTATATTTTCATAGTAAAAAAAAAATTCTCCTGTACCAAACACCCCTAAGACTTATTTCATCCAAAAAATTTAACATGTTCCAAGCCCACCATTTATTCAGTGGTCCCTTTTTTATATATGGAAATTTTTCTTCCATTTCTACTCTTTTCTTTTTGATTTTTTTCCCTCCGTCTCTTTTTTTTTCTATTTTTGGAAGGGATGTCGTCCCACAAAAAAATCTTCTCTATTTCATCTATATCATGATTCTGGCTAATTTTTTTTTTTTTTTGAAAACTGGGAAAGAAAAACAGACAAAACAAAAGACCTAGCTAAAGGTCATACGTGCCATGATTCTGGCTAATTTTGTTTCTCATTATCTCATATCTTTTCAATTGCTCATTTAATATTCGAAGGCTTTGCTACTGCACGGTATTTAATTGTATTCTTCAGGCTCTTCTTTCTTATATATATATATATAGGGCTTATCGTTTCTCAAGTTGTGTGAGATAATTTTATCTCCGGCTATTAAATTATAACCGTACAAAGATCGATCAATGGTGATAAAGGAAGAAAGAGAAAAAATGAATCATAACCATTCAAAGGTGAATCAATTAATATAAGAAAATAAATAAATAAAATGACGTAGTTTTGAGGCAGTCGGAGATAAACTTATCTCAAGCTGCTTGAGAAATGTTTTTCCCATATATATATATATATATGAGGTAGGATCTTTTGACACCGGTGTCAAATTTCAATTTTGACACCTCATCTGAAAGCCGTTAAATCAAAAAAGATCACAGGTGTCACATGCTTGCAAATCAGAGTCGTTGATTTTTTTTATCTAACGGCTCTCAGATGAGGTGTCAAAATTAAAATTTAACACCAGTGTCAAAGGATCATATCTTTCTCTCTATATATATAGGGTTAAACAAATGTAATGTTACAAGAACAAAGAAAAGCTGTCCTGCTGAAACATCGATAACTGTGCTTGTTTTTTTAAATAAAACATGTGGGCCCACAACTGTTTTGTGTCAACAGGATAACTTTGTTTTTTCACTGTGACAAGACGCTTGTTTAACCTATATATATATATATATATATATATATATATATATATATATATACAAGAAAAAATTATATTTGTGAAGAAAAAATTTCTTCATAAATTTTGTCACTAATGACAATTTTTGACACAAATAATCAAATTTCGTCACAAATAAATTTGCGACTCAGGAATTTGTGACGAAATTTATTTGCGACGCATGAAATTTGTGACGAATTTAAAATATATGAGGTAGGATCCTTTGACACTAGTGTCAAATTTAAAATTTGACATCTTACCTGAGAGTCATTAGATTAAAAATAATCAATGGCTCTGATTTGTAAGCATGTGACACCATTGATATTTTTTGATCTAATGACTCTCAGATGAGGTGTCAAATTTTAAATTTGACACTGGTGTCAAAGGATCTTACCTCTCTCTCTCTCTCTATATATATATATATATATATATATATATATATATATATTTATATATGGCAAGATTCTTTGACATCGGTGTTAAACTTTAAAATTTGACACCGAATTCTAACCGTTGATTTCCGTCAATCAATGTTTATAATTTTCGTCAATTAAACTTATTAATTAATCATTAATTCCCAATAAATGATAGTCGTTGATTAGTGAAAATCAATAATTAGTAGAATCCTTTGATATAGGTGTCAAATTTGAAATTTGACACCTCATCTGAGAACCATTAGATAAAAAAAAATCAACGACTCTGATTTATAAACATATGATATCATTGATCTTTTTTTATCTAACAACTCTCAGATGAGGTGTCAAACTTCAAATTTGACACTGGTGTCAAATGATCATATCTTTTATATATATATATATATATATATATATATATATATATATATATATATATATATATATATGAGCTGATCATTTCTCAAGCTGTTTGAGATAATTTTATCTCCGGCTACTAAATCATAACCGTACAAAGATGTATCAAAGGTGATAAAGGAAGAGAAAAAAAAAAGAAAATCATAACCATTCAAAGATGAATAAATTAATATAAGGAAATAAATGAACAAAACGACATAGTTTTGGAGTGGCCGAAGATAAACTTATCTCAAATTGCCGGAGAAATATTTTTCATATATATATATATATAGGAAAATATTAACTTCATGTCACATGAGACAACAAGTCTCTCCTACACACTAAAAAAGACATGGGTCTCACTTCAAATTTTTTTCTTTTTTTTTCGTGCAATGGGACCCACATAAAATTGTGAGTGCAACATGAGATAAATATCTCATTTGCATAAGAAAATATAATCCCATATATATATATATATATATATATATATATATATATATGGGATAGGATCCTTTGACACCAGTGTCAAATCTAAAGTTTGACACCTCATCTGAGAGCCGTTAGATCAAAAAATATCAATGGTGTCACATGCTTACAAATCAGAATCGTTGATCTTTTTTGATCTAACGGCTCTCAGATGAGGTGTCAAACTTTAAATTTGACACCGATGTCAAAGGATCCTGCCCCTATATATATATATGAGTTTTCATTTTATCCTTTAACATAACACAACAAACTTTCCTACACTCAGAACATTTTGTGGGGCCCACACTTTTTAAAACAAAAAAATAAATAAAAAATTAAGGCACGCAAAACAAATCTCTATAACATTACACAATCACTTTTCCTACAACATAACTCTTATAAAACCCTATATATATATATATATATATACTTCTGAGTTTTAATTGGAAAACCTAAATATATTTGGCAACTTGGTAGGACCTGTCATTTTGTGCTTGTCTTATGTTAATTTATAAAATAATATTCCAAACTTTTGCTATCATAAACTAGTTTTTTTTAACCTACATTTGCACTTTTATAATATTTTTAATGATCACTTTTATATTAAAATAAATATGCTCTTATCTCTTTATTGCCTCCATGGATTTTACCTAACATATTAGCTTCTTTGATGTTGTGACGTGTAGCAGACAAAAGAGACAACAACTGGAAATTAAATATTATGATGTGATTGGTGCGGCCATCACCTTGCTGTTTTATTGGCGGTTAGATTATGAAAGAATGGGAATTTCACAGGCATACCATACCACTGAAAGAAAACCACTGGAGAGGTGGAAAGTTTATTAATTAAGTTAAAGGAAAGTGAAAGACATTATTACAAAAAAGAAAAGAAAAGTGAAAGACATTGTTCCGTTAGTCCGTGTATCATCAATCAAATATCATAAACGAAATCAATGATTCTTCAAATAAGCCTATGCTTGGATAACGAGGGTTGTCACAACTTGGTCGAACTTTCTGTCTACATTAGTCGTGTCTCGAATTTAATTTTCGGTTTTTCCTTTTTAATATGTGATATCCAATTTGTTTTAGAGACCAACATCCTACTTTGATAAGATTCACTGTGAGGTCAAAATCAGATTAAACCATAATCTTTGGATTAGCAGGGATAAGTAGAAAGAGTTGTGCTAACAACTATAGCTTGTTTTAGTGATAAACACTCGATTTAACACTTGGTATTAAAGCCGAGGTGAGAGTTCAATTCATTTGTGGAGATATGTGCTGAGGGGATTGTTGGAGAGATCTATATCTTGCCTTGGCAAAAGTCAATGTGGGGTTAAAATCAGATTGAACCATGATGCTTGGGTGGGTAGCAGTAGCTAAAAAGAGTTACGCGGTGACTCGCTCTATTCAACAAAATTCACTTTAAATTTTCAATAAAGCTAATATTATTTTTTAACTTTATGGGGTTTTAGTTTGTCCTTTAATATGATCAGAAATTTTTTTCGACACACACAACATTTTGTAGGGTCCACATTTTTAAAGCAAAAAAAAAAAACTATGGCACACAAAACAAATTTCTATAACATTACACAATTACTTTTCCTACAACATAACTCTTATAAAACTCTAAGTTTATATATGGAAACGTAATTTCCCTTATCTAAATTTTTCTTCACTAAAAACAATAGCCCTCTGCTTGTACATTCCCTATGTCATCCTAATTCTTATACGAATCCCGTATTATTGTTTTTCTACATGGAGATAAGTTATTCAAATTTTTCTATTGATCTTTTCAAATGGCAAGTTGATCAACGCTTGCCCTTTGAGAAGGTTTAAGAGTCCGAGGTTTTCTTTTTTCTCATTTAATTTTTCCTTGAAAATGAAAAAGTTGCACTTCCGATTTCTCTTCTGGCATAAATTATCATTTTTCTTTGGCAGTGGATATCTGAATCAGGCATTAGTAAAATAAATCCCATTTAATTAATGTCAAATTATAATAGCTTTGTGAAACGTCGAAATCATTAGAGCTCTTTTACACCAAGATTTGTTTGTCAATCTAGATATTTATACTTCATGGCGAACAAAATTATTCTTTTCACTTTTTTTTCCAACTTGAAAGAGAAAGTTATTACTATCATTTTTAATTTTTTTTTTTTTATGTACTCCTTATCTTGACATTAGAATATAAGATTGTGATAGCGAATAGCTTGTTGGAGATATTAGTGGGGACCAATCAGAGAAATTAATTAATTATGATCTCCCATCAAATATAGCTCATAAAAGGTGCAACAAATTATTTTATTTTTCTGATTGTGGGCAAAATAATTTTTTCCAATTATTGTACCATCTTTTATTTATATTAAAGGGAACCCCCTTCCTCAATCATTACTGAGAAGGAAAAAAATTATCAGTATGGACGTAGGCCTAATGGTTGAATCACGATAATCTATATGTCTTTTTCATTCTTGACATGATATCAAGAGTAGGTTAAAAAATTTCATTAAATTTACTCTATTTTCAGGCTTTCCCAAAATTACCCCTGTTTATTTTCCTTTTCCCCAATTACTCCTTCCCCCTGTTCGCTAGGGTTCTTTTTTTTTTTTAGATCAGCTGTTGTTGCCTTTTGCCAAGCTCCCCGTGCCGTCCACCGTGCCCAGTCAAGCACATTACCTCGACCATCTAACACTGGCCAACAACAAGCTCTATCATCCCTGTTGTTGCATGACTCTCATCATCGTCCTTGTTGCAACAAGCTCATCGTCCCTGTGCTCTCGTTTGTCCAACACCCTACCGTCGTTGTTTCCTATCCTTGTGTTGTGATTTCGACAAGTGCACCAGTTGTGGTTGTACAAGTAATAAAGTGATAAAAGTAAGGTTGTTGATCCCACGAGGACTGATTACCAATCACTAACTTATCTACGCGATTAAAGTTGGATCGATCTTAAAATGAATTTGTTGAGAGTATTAACTTAATTTATAAAACAAAATTTTTAAAGAACCTAATTTTAATTTTCAATATTTAAGAAATCAATAATTGAATTAATAATGCGAAGAAAACAATTTTTAACTTTTAACTAATAAAAGATGTAGCTAGGATCTCGACTTCCCCAATAGTTTCTCCACGAGTTTAACTTTCATGCAATTAAAGTATGCAATCAATTATTGACAATTCTTTCTAATGTAACTGACTCCCCAATCTCTTGGTGGTTTCAGTTATTTACTTTATTCCAAGGCTCTAATCCCTTAGACTATTTACCTAAAGCAAGCTTAAAGGGCAAGAATTATGTGTCATAGAATTCATAAGACTATCCCTAGAACATACAAATTCTAGCAATTAACCAATCGGATTCAAGCCTACAATATTCCTATTAGGATGCAAAAATCTACCGCTCATTCACAATTGATCAGATCATAAACAAGACTATCAATTAAAACAGATTAATTGCATAAGAAAAATACGAATAATAATTGCATCAAAGATTAAATAACGTTCAAGAACCCATTGGTTCCGTCTCGCCCTAACTACATAAAGAACTTTAGCCTCGCATGTTCATGAAAACAAAATTAAAAGATGAAAGAAACTATAATTCATAAAAGAAACATGAAACCCGGTCTTCACGATGAAGCTTTGACCGTTTCTCCGCTCCTCAGGTCCGGAATGGAGCTTCTCTGCCTCCTAAGTCATCTCTGGCCGCCTCTTAGCCTTTCTATGTTGCGTCCCCGAGTCAATGGAATGAGCCCTAATGTGCGTTTTTATAGAAATAAAAGTAGGCTTTTTAATTTGGACCAGGCTCGCTGAGGATTAATTTCGATTAATTCTTTAGTTTTTTTATCCTTGTCCTTTGCAATTGCCTTTGCCCATCAAAATTGGTGATTTGTTACTTTAAGCCTGAAACGGTATGAAAAGAGATCAGAATCTTATCTAGTTGTTGGAATTTTAATATCTTTTGGGATTTATTAATTAACGCTATATTCTTAATCATATTAATCATTATTTAAACTAATTTTGATATTAAAAATATAGTGTCTTTGACACTTATCAAATCATTCCTAGATTTACTCATCTGTAGCAGTAGTGTCTGACTAAATGACTCAAGAGGAGTAAGATTGAATGTTCACTCTCCTTGCTTGCATCAAGCTTGAATATGAGTCTTTCAAGCGTCAAATCCTGATGAAATTTCTATCCTTTACAACTGTCTGTAACATCATTCACCAGGAGGAGACACATTTTCGTGCCATGAAGCCAATATTTCCCATTAGTAGTGAACGCACTGACCACTCTACACACCACTCTTTTGACCATGAGACTCTTTGCTAGGTACATGTAATTCCTCCTCTTATACTTTCGTAAGTCATATCAGTCGATGAGGTCCTAAGGGATGAGAAAAAGGTCATGTTAGCAACTTATACCATTGTGATCTCTACAACAAAGATGGCTACTCCCATTAATGATGTTGGCTTCTACACCCCCATCTTAGTACCTCTAAGGATCGCCCTATTAGTGCAACTAGTACTGTTTCACAACCACCTTCAAGAAAAATACCTGATGACCTCCAAACTACCTTAGGGAGACTTGAATATCTTAGCACCAGTGGAAAATCTTTTGATGGTAGTCACTTCGTTCATGGTGGTATGTCCTCTACACTTACTTTTTTTCCTTGATCCTTCATTATTGATTCAGGTTCTACATAGCATATGTGCCATGACTCCACCATATTATGTGATATATCTAATTCTAATCACATTGCTCCTATAAATGTTGCAAATGAAAATAAGGTTTCTATAATGGGTTTGGGAAAAATTAATTTGTTTGAGACACGATTAGATACACTACTTGTTCCATCTTAATTTGCTAATCTACTATTTGTTGCTAAACTTATACAAGATTTACATTACAATGTCATATTTTCTATAAAAAAATGTAATATTTTAGGACACTCGCACAGGGAGGAAGATTATTGAAGGTTCATGTCAAAATTGTCTATACTTGCTCCCCATGTCAACTCTGAGTCTTTCAGCTTCTTGTAGGCTAGATGAATCCCAACTATTTCACTAGCGCATGGGTCACCCATCTGATAAGATTTTGAATCATGTTAATTCTAGATTTGTTCACGATTCCAGTACTTGTGATACATATCGTTCTTCAAAAGTTCACATGTTGGCTTTTTATAATAATGACCATGTATCTTCCATTAGTTTTGAAGTTATTCGCTTTGATGTATGGGGCCTAACCCCGATTGACTCTTGTAATGGCTTTCGGTGGTTTATTTCTTTTATTGATGATAAATCGCGTTGCACGTGGCTTTACTTATTGTGCTCCAAGTCTGAAGTATGCAATATTTTTCAAGAATTTTATCAAATGATTAAAAATCAGTATGGGATGAGTAATAAAACTCTGCGTAGTGACAATAGTATTGAATATGCTAATCATTCCATGCAAGGATTTCTAAAATCTGTGGGAATTATTCATCAATTATCGTTAGTTAGTACTCCTCACCAAAATAACATTGCTGAGCAAAATAATTAGCACATATTGTAGGTCACTTGGTCCTTGCTTTTTCATGGAAACATTTCCTCTGATTTTTTTTCGTATCCAGTGCTCACAAGTTGTTACCTTATAAATCACACACCTAGCAAACAACTTTAGTTCAAATCTTCGTTGGCAATTCTCTATGGTCGCGATATTGATCTTTATCATTTAAGAGTATTTAGTTGTGTGTGCTTTGTTCACCTACAAAATGCCAACAAACTTGAGTCCAGTGCTACCAAGTGCATTTTATTGGGATATTAGACTGTCAAAAAGGGCTACAAGTGTTATGATATTGTTGACATGAATTATACATTTCTCGCAATGTTTATTTTGATTTATCTCCTTGGCCAATTTCATGTGAACTAACAGATGCAATTGGTGCAGTACCACCGGCAAATGTAGCACCACCAACAAATATAGTACCACCCGCAGATGTAGCACCACCAACAGATGTGGTACACCGACAAATGTAGTACCACCAACAATTTCATGTGAAGTCTAACAGGTGCAATTGGTGCAATACCACCTGCAAATGTATTACCACTAACAGATGTGGTAGCACTGACAGATTAAGTACCAGATGAGGTACCACCAGTAATACAGGAGCAACCTGTGCGAATGTTCATCAACCAAAACCATTAGACCAGTAACCAAATCAAAGGACTATGCCTCTGCGGTCTCTATGACTGTCACTTACCCAATTTAAAAGTATGTATGCCTTGATCATATTTCTACTGGACACAGGACCTTCCTGATCGCCATTGACAAGTATCATGAACCTGCCACCTTTGAAGAAGCAAAGTCAATTCTAGAATGGCAAGCAACTATGAATGATGAACTTGTTGCCTTGAATCTTCCCAAAGGCAAGCACACTATCAGTTGTAGGTGGATTTATAAAATCAAATATCAAAGGGATGGGTCCCTTGAGCGACACAAAGTCTGTCTTTTTGATAAAGGCTACACTCATACTTATGGTGTAGATTACTCGGAGACCTTTGGATTGGTAGCTAAAACAAACACAGTAAGGGCTCTCCTGTCAGTTGCCGTTAATCATGGGTGGCCACTCTTGTAAATGGATGTTAAAAATGTTTTTTTTGCATAGAGAACTTGAAGAGGAAGTCTACATGAACATACCTTCAGGTTATCCTCTTGAGTCTCAATCTGATAAAGTGTGCAAAATAAAACGGACAATCTATGGTCTAAAGCAATCTCCTCATGCCTGGTATAGAAGTTGAGCAAGGCACTCACTAGATTTGGGTTCTTCAGAAGTAAGTCAGACTACATATTATTTATCAAACACTGGAATAGAAATATTATTGCCCTTATATATGTAGATGATATAGTTATTTCAGGAAATAATATGATTGAGATAGATAAATTAAAGGGTTGTTCATTTCGCAAAGGAAATATGTACTAGAGTTTTTGAAGGAAACTGTAAGTTGGCATCCAAACTGGTCGATACTCTTATGGAATATAACTGTAAGTTTGAGAATGATTCCACTCCTTTACCTGACCCAAGACAATTTCAGAGACTTGTTGTCAAGTTAATCTATCTCACCATAACTAGACCAGATATCTCCTATTCGATAACCTATATAAGTTAATTCCTGCATAAACCAACACAAGATCACATGAATCTAGCAGATTGGATACTTGGATACTTGAAGTCATGTCCAAAAAAAGACATGTAGTTGAAAAGGAGCTGTCACACCGATATTGTTGGGTATGTTGATTTTGATTGGGCTGGTAGCCCACATGATAGACAATCTACCTCATGCTTTTGTACCTTTGTTGGAGGCAACCTTGTTACTTGAAAAAGCAAAAAAAAAAGTGTAATAGCTCGTTCTAGTGCAGAAGCTGAATATCGTGCTATGACTTCAGCTACTAATGAGCTCATTTGGCTTAAAGATGTCTTGTTCGATCTCACCTTGAAGAAAATAGAATTCCCTATTGAGTTATATTGTGATAACCAAGTAGCTATTTACATCGCATCAAATCTAGTGTTTCATGAGAGAACTAAACTTATTGAAGTGGACTTCCATTTTGTTAAAGAAAAAGTTAAAAGCAAAGATAATTTATACACTATATATTCAAAGTGAAGACCAATTGGCAGACATGTTCACAAAGACTCTTCCTAAGAATTCTTTTTAAAACACCATTGCCAAGCTAAGCTTAATTGACATCTTTTCCTCAACTTGGAGGGGGAGTGTTGGAGATATTAATGGAGACAATTTAGGAAATTGATTGATTAAGATCTAATATCAAATATAACTTATAAAAAGGTAACAAATTACCTGATTTCTCTAATTGTGGGTATATTAATTTGGCCCAATTATTGTATCATCTTCTATTTATATTAAGGGGAACCCCCTTCCTTGATCATCACTGAGAGGGGGATAAAATTATCAGTGTGGACGTAAGACCAATGGCTGAACCACGATAATCTATGTGTCTTTTTTATTTTTGACATAGCTGTATTTTATGTTGTGCATTTATCACGTACTATGATTGGTTGTCTATGGTCACTTGTAAGAGCTAAGAAAAAAAATTAAAGTTTGAGACTTGAGTGCTAGTTCTATCTGTCTCAATTGTAGGGATTACATGCAGAATTTTATAATGCTAAATGAGTCATTATTTGTAAAATTAATTTTGTTTGAAATGATATACGATAGTATATGTAACTCAATATTGACCTCAAAAAAAGAAATTTAAAATTTAAAATGAAATAAAAGGTAAAAATAGTTACTCACATTAAGAGATAACTTGATTATTTGGACTAAGAGCATGTTTAGATTGTTTTTTTTAAATAGAAACGAGTGTCTGAATGTTTGTTTTTTTTAAAAAAATGAGAAGTCACAAAAAAAGTTAAAATTTTAATTTTTTCCCAAACTAAAATTTATGGTTTCTAAAAAAAGCAAAAGTTAAAAGCAATGTTATTAAACTCGGCCTGATCATCGACTCGGTCGGGGTACTGGGTCAGTGGGTCATTGGTTCAACCAGTGGGTCACTGGTTGAACCGCATGACCCGAATAATTATATATAAATTTATATTTTATATATAATTTTATATTTAAATTATTCCATAAACAATTTAAATTCAAAGACTCACAAGGAGCAGTGATGCTTAATTGATTTCACAGTAAAATTTTCCTATAGGCTAGTTTAATATATAAAAAAATCCATTTGCTAAAACCCAAAAAAAAAAAGCTATATTATGCTCTTCCACAAAGGGCTCCCTACCATAGATGGCCATGTTAGCAAGAAGATCTGCACTACAATTACAAACCCGATTTACATGCTTGAAACTAATTCTTTAGTTGGAACTTCCCTCACTGCTACTCACTTGTTGTAACGGCACTGCCTTGGAATTCGAAGTGCCTTCACCAAAGTCTCTGCCTTCAACAACTTTTTCTTCTCCTTGTGACGAATCTCCTCTTTTAGAACTCCATGTTCAGTCTCATCTTCCAATTCAGGAATCCCTTCTCTTTCTCTATCCTCTTTCGAATCAGGACTACTCGCACTCGATCCAATCCCGTACCTTCCCTGATAACCATACTCGTAGCTGTCAAAAAAGTTAATTTGCAGTCTGGGAGAAAAAAGAAGGCCCACATCGTTCTGAATGAGAGAGAAATTAATCTTTATAAATCATGTGACAGCAAACAACTTGTAAAACTTGAGCGTGGACCCACGTCCCTTCTGCTGCAAATTAACAAACCAGTTTGTTACCATAACCGACCGGGTGCTGGGTTTTGCCAAAAATCGTCGGGTCAATGCAGTTTGCGCCGGTTCAGTTGCTTATCCGATCCACCATGAGACTCGGATCGGTCACCTCCCCGGTTCACCAGTTTCCGGTTTGAACCGGCTGGTCCGGTCCGAGTTTTATAACATTGGTTAAAAGTCAAATATTTTTTTCAAAATCCAAATTTTCCCCAAATCCCACCAATCTCACCTCCCCTGGGATCACCACCGTTGTCGTTGTGATTGTCGCCGTTACCACTGGCATCTCCTCTACGACAGCCATCGCCGCCACCACCACACCTGCCATCATTACTACTGCATCGTCATTGCTATCGTCATCACATCCACCACTGTCACTATCACCCCGCCACCACCCATTCCAATGTCATCGCCACCACCCTTTCCCCCACCACTGGTTCGACCACTGCTGCCTCCATCACAATTAAATTTGCTCCCATGATTTGTTTTCATATGTCATTTTTAGTAATTTTACACATAGAGCATGTTTTTAATTTTAACTTCCAAATAATATATTTAGTTAAAAGTGCTTTTTATGCACTAATCCAAATACAAAATAACTTTAGCATTTGAAAAAAACCTTCTAAAATAAGCAAAATACAAAAAGTCATTTTTTTAAAATTCTATCCAAACGGATTCTATGTATATCATTCTTTTATGAGTATTATGCACCAATCCTACAATACGATACTTTTCACTTAGCCTATCATGTTGAGATAATTACAACAAAAACTATATTGTCTTCATATGAAAACAATTTTTTTGAATAAGAAGTTTGCTTATATCCATAAAGAAGATCCAAAAAATAAAACAAGCAGAACAATTACCGACTACTTGGTCAGGCGATAAAAGGTTGATAAATTATTAATTATATATTTGGACAGTAGAATGAAAAAAAATTATGAGTGCAATTTCAAAGAAAATATCCTAGGCTCTTAAAAAGCAATCTCCATTTTGCAATTTGCATATGTCGTGGATTTTGTTTTTCATGTTTTAGGCTTAGGGAACGAAATAAAAAAGATATACTACTGACGGCACGAGTGATATCGTGCAAGTGAGGTGATGGTGTAAAAATATTTTTGTTAGTATCATAGTATTGAAAATTCAATACAAAACTTATTAAAATTGGAAAAATAATACTTGATTTATTTAATTTTTTTATCAATCTCTTTATATTAATATCATAAGAATTTCTTTTTTTCTTTCTTTTTAGTAAAGGAATATGTATTATTAAAATATTTTCTTGTGGTGAGTGGATGGATGAGTTCCATGACAGATAATCGTGTTGGTTTGATATTTGATTATAGAAGTGTTACCATATGTATTTTACATGTTTGGTATGCCTTCAAAGTTATTTTTCGATATGAGGCTTTTAGTTCCATTGACTGACCTTCACGAAACTGTTTTTATACTTTTTTTCAATAAGTTCCACAAACTCTATCGGAGAACTCACAAATTGCATCATATGGCTCGATCTCAGCCATCCAAAACCCTTAATTCATAAAAAAATTTCTCCTAATTCAAATGATTACTTTGTTACGAGAGGAAGCACCGCTCGTTAAGAAATAGTCGCTATAAATTGTTACTATAAGGTGCTGCTTTATGCGATGCAAAATAACCACGAGGCTGTATCTACCCAAGTCGATAGCAGTTATAACTATAATTCAAATAGATTTGAGGTTGAAGAGGCTTTCAATTATTTTGTCGTGTAATTTCAGTCCATTTGAGCAAACTCGATTGTCATTGTGGAAGGTTAACTACATTCCATTATTTATGCTTTCATGTCATTGCTGGGTGCAAGTTCCAACAAGTTCACCTCTATAAATACGTGGAATTGGTTGGAGATGAAGATTATAGGAATGGTTAAGAAAATTAAAGCTGTAAAGAGCAATTGAGGGGGAGAGTATGATGACCCCTTTGAGAAATTTTGTTTGGAGTGTGGTATTGTACACCAAGTGGTTGTTCCTTATGCCCTGCAATACAATAGAATTACTGAAAGGAAGAACTGGGCATTAAAAGAAATGATGAATGTTATGCTATTAACATTTGGTGTACCACTAGAATTGTGGGGAAGTCATTCTAACGACTAACTATATTATCAATAGAGTACCACACAAGAAGACAATGAATATCCCTTACAAAATGTGAATTGGTAGAAAGCCTACCTTGAGTTATCTTAAAGTGTGGGGGTGTATAGCAAACGTTGCGATTCCTAAATCGTAAAGGGTTAAGATCGAAGCGAAGATAGTAGACTGTGTGTTCATTGGATATGCACATAATAATGGTGCATATTGATTGTGATGCAGGTTGAATCATCGACTTTAGTGACACCAAGTCCACAATTGGGTATGTGTACACACTTGGAGGGGGTGTTGTGTCTTGGAAATCATCCAAGCAAACATGTATTACAAAGTCGACCATAAAGTAGAATTTATTGCCTCGAATAGAGTCGAAGGTGTTGCCGAGTGGCTATGTAACTGGTGTTGCCAAGTGGCTATGTAACTTCCTTGAAGGTATTTCAAATTGGCTGGAATTAGTGTTTGCTATATGCATCCACTATGATAGAAAGGGAGCCAACGGAATTGCAAGGAGTGTTATATATAATGGTAAGTGCAATTACTCTCTAGTGGTATTAGTACAGATCCGCTAACTAAAGGTTTGACTATAGAGTAAAAGCAAAATTTGTCTAAGGAATGAGTTTAAGGCCATGAAAATGTTGATCATTATGGATACTTAGAAGAGTGGAGATCCCACGAACTAGTTTCAAAGAGAAAATCAAGTGATGATTGATAGATAAACACTGTGAAATTTTTTTAAATAATTCTCATTCTTAGATATGAGAAGGTAGGTTTTTAATGAGGTAAGCAGGTAGGTTTTTAATGATTTCTGATTCTGATGTGTTTAGACAATATATATTGGGATGCATTGCCAGAAATCACCTATGTGGATGTGAAGTGAAGGCCACTTCTATGAGAATATTATAAGGCCATATTCTCTAATGCACCTGCAGAACCAGGAGTGTCTAAGGTCAAAATAGACACAATTAGAGGACCATGTCCAAGGAATAATTGTGTCTTTCTTATTGTCTTGGTTTATACATAAGGGTAACGATTACAACGTGTCGCGTCCATCAATTAATCGAGTAAATATCACTAGGAACGGTTACAAGGAATTGCATCCACCAAACTCGGTGCAGTTGTTCCTCATTGATCAATCACCCATTGCGTTTGAGTCTCATATGCATATGGTCTCGATATTGAACTTCTTATTCATGTGGGGGATTGTTGGAATTGATTCTGAATTTATTATGTTTATGAATAAGAAGTTTGATATGGAAAAGATATATCTTTTCTTCGTTTAACGGATATGTCTTTTCGTCGTCGAACATGTGTCTTTTTGTCGTCGAACAAATGTGTTGTTTAAATTGTGACCTTATAGTTTTTATAAATAAATAGAAATCAAAATTTTAAGAGAGTTTTTTTTTCTATTGGTATTGTACATTCATTTTCATTCCACTATTGATCTAGTGTAATTGGTTAGACATAGATTATGTTCGATGTGGCTATTCTATGTGGAAGTGCCACCACGAGAATAGAGATAAATTGTTTTATCCTGTGAGGCAATTGTCCACGAATCTTGGGCTCCACAGAGAGGGCAAAATTGTCTTAAGAATACAATGTCTAACACTGGGCTCAGATTTTTTCTTGTTGCATTGTTGCTACTCACGGCAAGTGCACCGATCGTACAAGTAATATATGATTAAGTAAGAGATCGTTCCCACGAGGATTACGGTTCAAGCACTAATTCACTATCGCAAACTTAGTTGGACAATCGAAAGTGTATTTGGAAACAGGATTTGAATTGTAAAATTAAAATATTAAATATTAAGCTAATTACTTGCAAGAATTAAAGACAAGAATTTAAAGATGTGATTTAAGAATGTAAAAGAACGTAGCTAGGGGTTCGATTTCCTTTAATCTCCTTATTATGATTCAAAGTCCTTCTTTACGTTAACCGTCCTTAATATCAATCTAACCAATTCTTTCGCGTGTTATTAGAGCTCAATCCCTTGTTACCCTAAAACCTTTACAAACTTGAAAGAACCCTAGTTCCCCGGTTATTCCCCAAGAATGCAAGCATTAAGTTCAAGAATCTTAAGGTTACGCAAATTCTATGTCTATTCCTAGAATCATAGCGTTTACGATGAAGTTATCAGATATGGATCACACACCAACATCCCTATTGTCATGCATTTACCGATGATCATTATATAAGATTCAAGCCTATATAAAGCATTAAAAACAGATAACTTCATTCATGATAAAAAGGAAAATTAACGTACGAATTATTCAAAGCATAATAAATCGACTAAAATCCATCTAACTCTAACTACTTAAAGAACTAGCCGGACATGGCAAAATCAAGAACAAAAGAAAATAGAAAAGCTCCCCCAAACTCCATAGGTGATTGGTGGATCTTCAAAATCTCCAGTGAACACTTGACGTTGATCCGTCTCCGCCGCTCACGAACATGAATCTGATGTTTCTTCGCGTTCCCTCCGCCTCCAAGCACCCAAGAGTTGTTTAGCAATCTAAAAGTTATTCTTCTGGTTCCCAATGGTGTTTTTTTATAGGTCAAGAGTTTGTATCTTGATGAAACACCTTGAATGGGCCTAAGTTGGGTTTCTGGGGCGCTTAAGCTTGCTTCATCGCGCTTAAGCCCCCTAGAACGGTGATTGCAGAATTCGCGTTGCGCGCTTAAGCGCGCTGTAGGGCGCTTAAGCGCGATCTTCCAGTCAGAATTTTCTTCTTCCAGCGCGCTTAAGCCCTGAGTTAGGGGCTTAAGCGCCCATAGGCCGAGACTTTTTGCGTATTTTGGAGGCTTAAGCTTCCTTATTGGGGCTTAAGCTTCCATTGGCAGAGGCTATTTGCTTGTTTAGGAGGCTTAAGCTTCATGATGGAGGCTTAAGCTTCCTCTCTAACAACTTGATAAGATCTTAAATCTATCTTGTTTTTGATCTTCCTCTATCATCTCTTGATCTCATATCTTCTAGTTGTGATCTCTATCTATCCAATCTTCATCTTTTGACTCCTTTTGTCAACAAATCCCTAAAAAATAGCAAGGATGATTCAATTAAACAAAAATTCAGATAATGTTCATGATTATCCTATTAAAACCCTAGTTTTTGACTTGTTTAATTAGATAATTCATATTATTTTAGTCCATAAAACAAGATAAACTAAAGGTTTATCAAACAATTCCCAAATTTGAACATTGTTGTCCTCAGCAATTAATTAGAATAAAACTATGGGAAAGGTTTGGAGACGGCTAATCATACTTAGTGAATAGCAGACAAGAAACTGATCAATAATGAGATATCCAAGTATTCAGACTTTATAAAAGTCAATGACACATCAATTTCAAGCAAACAATCATAATTCATCAGTCATAAAATCATAACATGCGTTCTCAAAAGAAAGAGTAGTTTAATTCAGATCCACAACACCCTCTCACTAGATTTTTATTTATTCATTCACAATCAGTGTTTAAGGGCATGTGTTTCACTCTTACTTTACTGAATTAACACTACCATAAGCTTGTTTATATTCTCACTCTCCACAGTCTTACTAGTATACAAAGTCAATCCAGAGGTCTTTGTTAAGGTTGTAACGTGGCTTTAGGGAAAAGGAAAGGAATCATCTGGGTAAGTGGCTTAAGAACTGATCAAAATTCAACTTCAAAGAGGAACTAGTTTAACTGTTCAACAAATAGTAAACAGATTTCTCTTATTTTTCTTCTCTTTTCTTCTTCCACTTATTCATATAATATGAGTCTTTTATTTCTTTTCCTTTTTCCTTTTGTTTTTCTTTTTCTGTTTTTGTACAGATACACATTTCAACCTTTTTCTTTGCTTTTCTTTTCCACCACTTTTTGGCTTTTTCCTCTTTTCACCCTTTTCTCCCATACACTTAGAGTTTGATTTTCTCTTTTTGTTTCAATCATATCTAGTCCCTCATTTAAATTTGAAATTTAATCAGTTCAGGTGAGGATGTGTATAAAATGGCTATTCACAATAAGTTGTCAATGAATAAATAGGCCTAGGCTCAAAGGGGCTTCAACTAAGGATGAACATCAGGGTGGCTATTTGGCTATCTAGCTTTTAGAAAGAACTGCCTCTATCATTTCAACAATTGTATACTACAGACCATTTCAAAGAGAAACAAAACAAGTTCTAGAGTGATTCAACAGTAAAGTTCACACCACACAAAAAATTCTGTTTAGGCTCAAAAGCTTACGGCTAAGGATGTGAGACTTATTTTTCCACTCTCTCTTTGATTACTCTAGTTATTCTTCTCTTATTCCAGTGAACTATGAAGCATGCTTGATTGACGCTCATTTATGTACGAAAATAAAATTTATTTACATCATTATACTCTTGATATCAACTATCAACCAATTTCATGTAATTATTCATCATGCATCCATATCAAGCACAATGGAAAATCTCTTAAGATCCACTAATTATTTATTGACTAAGATGGAAGGGGTCTTAAAAATAATTTAAAAAAAAACTTAAATATTAAACTAACTAATATATATGAAGACCTTAAAATAAACTAATACTAAATCAAAATAATATATTTAAAATCATATAATATGAAAATAATATTGAGAAACTCCCCTGAAAAACTGCATTTGTAATTTGGATATTTCTGTGTACTCCGTGTAATCAAGAGTTTCTTCTTTCGACCATGTGAAGTTTATGGTCTGATGAATTGCATAGTACCCATCCCCAGATTTAAATCTTGCTGTCCTCAGCAATAAACTTAAATCTAAAAGAATCCTAAGCAAGAAATCAGAAAAATTTGATACTGTACACTGCACACATGTCACAGATAAAGAAACTACGTCAGCATGTCATATCCAAAAAAAAATCATAGTCACGTCAAGATCAGTCTCAATATACATCTCATATCAACATGAACTAAAATCAACAAAAGAAAAAAAATCTAAACATTGAGACAATGGTCAATCCTCATCAATTTCAGTAGTGGGTGCAATATCATTTCTATCAGCATCCTGAGTAGTGTATGCAACCATATCAACATTAGTATTCGAGTATCCAGCATGTTTGCAAAGTTAGTGCAATTTCCACATAACAATTCCCAAATTTATATTCAGATGCATCTGAAAATAATAATGAGTATATGGAACTGAAATATTTTAACAGTATGCATAATGTCAAAGATGAGCGCACTTAAGCACAGTGATTCGAGCTTAAGCGCGCTGAGGCAGTGAGAAATGGATAAAAATTTATTTAGCGCGCTTAAGCGCGCTAGGGCCGAGAGAAATTTCACTTTTTTGGGGGCTTAAGCCTCCTTTAAGGGCTTAAGCTCTCAATACTTAGAAAATTTTCTCCATATTTTCCTATTCCTTGCATTCATCTCTACTGTGTATTCTTCCACCTCAATAATTCTGCTCAATATCATACACAAAACATATAAATGAATAAGAGTTGCGTACCTGTGTATGCTTTAATCCCACTTACACCTGAAAGTCCATCTCAACAGAATTTGATCATTAACCTCAATGTTTTTATTTTATTTTTATTTTTATGATATGACTAAAATAAATTATGCTAAGAATAATTAAAATAAGCTAAACTAAATTTAAAATACTATACTAAAATGTTGGAAAATAAAAAATATAGTTGGGTTGCCTCCCACAAGCGCTTGTTTTACGTCACGAGCCTGACGTACCTCTTTTATGTTCATGGTGGTTCAAAGCATGGGCTTGGTGATGACCAAGCTCTATCATTCAGAAATGGTGTCCTCCCATAGTACTCTTGTGCATATGAGTGAGATGAAGTAGGCTCAATAGCTTTGAATTTTGTGTTTACGTGTTTTCCCTTGCTCCTGAGCTTCTCCATTTTAACCTTTGGCTTACTTTCTTGAGAAGAATTCTCTTTGTGCTCTTCTTCTCCTTTCTTTTCACTAATATAGTAGACTTGATCTTCCGGTTGAATTATAGGTGAGGGAACTTCTTTATCAAAGAACTTGAAAATTGCTTGCTCCCCGTCTACCCGTAAGATCAACTCGCCTTTTGGTACATCAATCAGCGCTCCTGAGGTTGCCAAGAAAGGTCTTCCGAAGATCATAGGAATAGTAAAATTTTCCTCTATATCAAGGATGACAAAATAAACAGGAATGATGAATTTGTCAACCTTTACCAGTATGTCCTCAATAATGCCATAAGCTTGCTTTGTAGAGCAGTCAGCCAGTTGAACTATTGTCTTGGTTGGCCTTACTTCAGTGATCCCCAGTTTCTTCATCATAAATAGTGGCATCACGTTGATGCTGGCACCGAGATCACATAGAACATTTTTCACTTCCATATTGCCTATGTTGCATGGAATGCTGAATCTTCCTGGATCTTTAAGCTTTGGAGGCAACTTTTTCTGGATAATGGCACTGCATTCCTCTGTCAGCGTCACCGTCTCACATTCTTGTAGCTTACGCTTTCGTGATAGAAGATCTTTCATGAACTTTGCGTAATTGGGCATGTTCTCCAAGGCCTCAGTAAACGGGATATTGATTTGCAGCTTCTTGAAAATGTCAAGGAATTTGGAATACTGCTGCTTTTTGATTTCCTCTCTGAACCTCTGCGGATATGGAATCTTTGCATAAGGTGAGAGCTCCAATGGCTTTTCTTGCCTTTCTTGAGCTTTTTTTTTCTCCCATTTGAACTCTTTCTTTTCAGGAACAGTTTTCTCTGCAGCAAATTCTTTGGCAATTCCTTTTCTTTTTCCTTTTCAGTTGCAAGTTCATCATCTTTCTTTTTCTCTACTGAAGGCTTTACCACAGGTTCAATGGCTTTCTCACTCACAGTAGTAATCGCATTGCAGTGTTCCCTACTTGGATTTGGAATAGTGTTTCCTGGAAAAGTTCCTTGAACTCTTTCAGTGAACTGCTTTGATAGCTGGCCAATCTGAGTTTCAAGATTCCGGATAGAAGCTTCTTGATTCCGGAATGAGGCCCTTGTCTCTTGCATAAAGGCTGAAGTGTCCTCTCTGAAATTATTGGAACTTTGAATGTAGTCTGATGTGGTCTTGGATAGTTGTGCAAAGGCCTTTTCCCATTCTGATTGTTGTGGAGGTTGTTGTTGCACTGGCATAGGAGGATTCAGCTGATGGTTCGAACTGTAACGAAATCCCGGGTGTTGATTTTGATTTTTATTTCTCCACCCTTGATTTTGATTATTGCCGTATTGGTTCCTCCCTGGATTATATGGAGCTTTTTGATCATGCCAAATTCCATTAACATATGCAGTTTCGGGTGCCTGGCAGTCTTCAGTAGCATGAGTACCTGCACAAATATCACAAATGATAGCAGGAGTATTAACAGAAGAAACTTGAAAACTTGTAAATTGCTTTGTGAGAGCATCTAGTTGTTCTTGTTGTTTCTTGTTAATTTGTAAAATCTGTTCATTCTGAGCTAAGATGGCATCATAGCCATCAAGCTTCATAATCCCCGCTCTTCTCTGTGGTACTGGAGCATTATCATACTCCTGAGAGGCTAGAGACTCTAGTAATTCCAAGGCTTCCTCTGGAGTTTTTGTTTTTAAGGACCCTCCTGATGCAGCATTCACCAATGTTCTTGTGTTCGGCGTCATCCCTTGGAAGAAGGTTCTCGCTTCCTCCCAAGCTTCAATGCCATGTTGGGGACACTTCCTAAGTAGTCCCTTGAATCTTTCCCATGCTTCATATAGAGATTCACTTCCTTTTTGTTCAAAAGAAGTGATATCCGCCTTGAGCTTTGCCATTTTCGAAGATGAGAAAAATTTGTCCAAAAATTTGTTTGCCAAGTCGTCCCAGTGGGTGATGCTTCCTTGAGGTAACGATTGCAACCATCCTCTTGCTTCGTCTTTAAGTGAACAAGGGAACAATCTGAGCAAAATAGCATCCCGAGACACCCCATTCATCTTCAAGGTATCACAATATAGCAAGAAGTTTTCCAGATGGATGTAAGGGTCTTTCGTGCTTCCTCCGGCAAATTGGTCTTTCTGAATTAATTGTAAAAGTGCCGGCTTGAGTTCGAAGTTGTTAGCATCCACGTTTGGTCTAACAATACTCGCCGTCTGTGGAACTCGAGCAGGAGTCATGTAATCTCCCAACGTTCTCGGAGGTGGTGGAGGTGCATTGTTGTCTCCCATTGCTTCTTCTCTTGGTTCTGTTGAGCTTGAAGCTTCTTTCTCTTGCTGTCTTCTTTCTTTAGCAAGTTTTCTGTTTCTTTTTGCTGTTTTCTCTATCTCCGGGTCGAATTGCAAGGAATCGGTGTCAACGGTACCTCGCATAAACCAGAAAAATAGATTATATAAAATAAGAAAATAAAACTGAATTTAAATAACAGAAAATTAAATAACAGAAAATAAGGTCCAATCTAAAGAATTAATAGCTACTATTAATGTTGAAATAGTAATCCCCGGCAACGGCGCCAAAAACTTGTTGCTACTCACGGCAAGTGCACCGATCGTACAAGTAATATATGATTAAGTAAGAGATCGTTCCCACGAGGATTACGGTTCAAGCACTAATTCACTATCGCAAACTTAGTTGGACAATCGAAAGTGTATTTGGAAACAGGATTTGAATTGTAAAATTAAAATATTAAATATTAAGCTAATTACTTGCAAGAATTAAAGACAAGAATTTAAAGATGTGATTTAAGAATGTAAAAGAACGTAGCTAGGGGTTCGATTTCCTTTAATCTCCTTATTATGATTCAAAGTCCTTCTTTACGTTAACCGTCCTTAATATCAATCTAACCAATTCTTTCGCGTGTTATTAGAGCTCAATCCCTTGTTACCCTAAAACCTTTACAAACTTGAAAGAACCCTAGTTCCCCGGTTATTCCCCAAGAATGCAAGCATTAAGTTCAAGAATCTTAAGGTTACGCAAATTCTATGTCTATTCCTAGAATCATAGCGTTTACGATGAAGTTATCAGATATGGATCACACACCAACATCCCTATTGTCATGCATTTACCGATGATCATTATATAAGATTCAAGCCTATATAAAGCATTAAAAACAGATAACTTCATTCATGATAAAAAGGAAAATTAACGTACGAATTATTCAAAGCATAATAAATCGACTAAAATCCATCTAACTCTAACTACTTAAAGAACTAGCCGGACATGGCAAAATCAAGAACAAAAGAAAATAGAAAAGCTCCCCCAAACTCCATAGGTGATTGGTGGATCTTCAAAATCTCCAGTGAACACTTGACGTTGATCCGTCTCCGCCGCTCACGAACATGAATCTGATGTTTCTTCGCGTTCCCTCCGCCTCCAAGCACCCAAGAGTTGTTTAGCAATCTAAAAGTTATTCTTCTGGTTCCCAATGGTGTTTTTTTATAGGTCAAGAGTTCGTATCTTGATGAAACACCTTGAATGGGCCTAAGTTGGGTTTCTGGGGCGCTTAAGCTTGCTTCATCGCGCTTAAGCCCCCTAGAACGGTGATTGCAGAATTCGCGTTGCGCGCTTAAGCGCGCTGTAGGGCGCTTAAGCGCGATCTTCCAGTCAGAATTTTCTTCTTCCAGCGCGCTTAAGCCCTGAGTTAGGGGCTTAAGCGCCCATAGGCCGAGACTTTTTGCGTATTTTGGAGGCTTAAGCTTCCTTATTGGGGCTTAAGCTTCCATTGGCAGAGGCTATTTGCTTGTTTAGGAGGCTTAAGCTTCATGATGGAGGCTTAAGCTTCCTCTCTAACAACTTGATAAGATCTTAAATCTATCTTGTTTTTGATCTTCCTCTATCATCTCTTGATCTCATATCTTCTAGTTGTGATCTCTATCTATCCAATCTTCATCTTTTGACTCTTTTTGTCAACAAATCCCTAAAAAATAGCAAGGATGATTCAATTAAACAAAAATTCAGATAATGTTCATGATTATCCTATTAAAACCCTAGTTTTTGACTTGTTTAATTAGATAATTCATATTATTTTAGTCCATAAAACAAGATAAACTAAAGGTTTATCATGCATTCAAATATTTTTGTATGGTACGCTTTATCTTTGTGTTATTGCATGTTTCAATTTCTTGTGAGTATTTCATGGAACTATGAATATGGTTGAAGTGATTTCTCTAACATAGATTATCCCCTCTCAATAATTTTAACATCATTTGAATAACAGTAACATAGTAAAGTAATTCATAACTCTAATAGTTTGGAATTACTTTTTTTTTCATTAGATTAATCAAAGAAATAATTTAAAAGAGAGGAAAAGAAGAAAAAAAGTAAAAAAGAGGAATTAGGAATGAGAAAGGGAGAAATGAATAATTAGCTTAGAATTCATTTTTGATTTTTCACTCAAAACTATATTGTTAAAATAGTTTGGTTATGCTCAATCTGGTGAACTAGTCAAATCTCTCAACATCATTGTGGATACTTAATGCTAAATTATTTTGTACATCTTTATCAAGATTCGATATGAAAGATTGAAGGAAAGGGAAATAATTGCTTTTAAATATACTTTCTGGCTCCAACTAAGCTCTAAAGGGTAGAAAGAAAAGGATGAATGATGAAAACCAAAATCGTTATATTGTTTTATGTAAGAAATAATATAAGTTTGTCATGTAATTTCTGTATATAATAAAAGAGAAATATGTTTATGATATTGCATGAGATAATTTTGTTTCATTCAACAAAAAAAATAAAAATAGGTGAAACTCAATAAGGAGAAATAAAGAAAAAAAATAAATTCTACTCACTTTTTGTATATAATAAGATAAAATTATTTTATATAACATAAAATACATATTTTCCATAATAAAAATAATGGATACATTTCCTCACCAAAAATAAAATAAAAATAATGGATACATTGTAAAAAGATTAAAATACTTAAATCTAGAATTGAATTAGTTGAATCCATCACGACTTCAATCATCAATTAATATCTAAAAAATAAGCCGCTTCACCATTCAGAGTGACGGTGGCAATTTCCATCCATAATATTTATATATTTCACTCTTGTTATTTTGTGCACCTTTTCAACCGCTTTATTGCACTTTTTCCATTAATCAAACGTTTTCATTTTCCAAGTGTTATAATATATGTGTTACTGCAATACCAACCTAGTAAAAAATCACTATCATCGGTAATTAATAGATAATAATCACGGAAAGTTTGATGTAACTTCTGTTAAGAGCATGAATTTTTTTATTTTTTGGATACATTAAAGAATTGAACACACAATTTATTATATAACTACATACACCTTTCACCATTAGGCTAATTCTAATTACTTATTAAGGGCATGAATCTTCTCGCGGGGTGGGTAAAAATTCTATTCTCATCTCGCTATATTCTTCATGCATGAGAGTGAAAATTTCAGTTCCCCCGCCCTCCCCCTACCCACCCAAATTATTACTTTATGCTGAACGTAACTATCCAAGTCATTCTCACTCTAACCTTGCCTAGTCACCATTAAGAAAAGAAAAGAAAAGAATACATAAAGTGTTCTTTACTGATATTTTACATAATAAAGAACCATCGCACCAACCTCAATTGTAATTATTATAAAACAAGTGACATCGAATTTGGTGGATAAAATGGATTTAAATGTTGTCTTTTTATCGTAAAGTTCATAAGTTTGGTCTATCAAATATAATTGTTGTCCTCCACTTCTCCTCTATGGATAAGCATAAGATTGAACACCAAAAGTAATCTTGGACTTGGCAATAAATATGTGAATTTATTGATCTGATGAGGTAAACGAATCCAGAACACTAAATAAATTAAAGTAAGTTGAATACGTGTCAAATCATGATTGTATTAATTTTCATCAGGGGATTAAATTTTCTTTTCTATTCTGATTTTCTTAACGGGTAAAACTTTCAGAGTTAGAGATAAAGAGATCCATTTATATTGGTATAAGAGTTAATATTTTCACAATATTTAATAGTTTTTACAGTATATTTTTATTGATCCAACCATTGAAATGTAATTATTTATTGCCTTGACTGTTTGTGTCAAATATCATAAAAATTGAATAATAATAGGAATATAATCAAACCATTCTCATTTTCATATTTTCAGAAATATATATTACGTTACATTTGATGTATAATAATGATGTACAAAATAGTTTTACAAATATGATTTATATGATAGAAACTTTCAATCTAACATTAAATTTTGAGATTAAATTATCTAATAAAAAATTATAAAATGGTATAAGAGTGATTTTTACTTATACTATATAATGAATTCATTAATTACGTGAACCATTAGATATAAATAAAATCAATGATTAAAATTTAATAATATAACTTATATTGCCGTAAAAAAATCCCGACTTTTATACTATTAAAGTATTAATTGTTTAGATGAACTGCTAACTATGGTCTTATATTGATCAGCAAAGTCAAACGAAATAATTTTTTTTTTAATTTATAAACAAAAAATACATAGTATTTTTAGAAAAATTTTTATTGCAATATGAATTTTCTCAAAATATCTTGTAACTTTTTTCCGAACCCCAAATTCTATTTCTTATATTATACGTAACTTTTGTACACCTATATATAAAAGGCTTAATCTTTTGTGAATAATAACGATTAATATTTTGATAAATATTATTAAAACTCAGAAATAAAAATATAAAAATGAAAATATTGATAGTATTAAATTATAAAATTTAAATTTAAATTGAATGAAATTATGGGTGTATATGACAATCATTCTGTTCTCTAACACTGTTTCTAAAAAGAAATAATTCATTTCTGTTTCTGTACCTTGAGACATTTTTTGACATAAAAAATTTCTTTGATAACATGATCTATTTGTATTCTGAGAATGAGAATTGTGGTTGATAACACAACAAATATAGAATAAAAAATTATTCCTATTAAACACAAATTTTTTTTGGATCATCATTTTCTTTTTCATATGGTGTGGTGGTGGTGGTTGTGGCATGACAGTGGTGGCGGCGGCGGTGGTGACGATGGTAATGGTGGTGATGGCATGGTGGTAGTGGCGACGACAATGATTGCGAAGATGATGGTGGTAATAGTGGCGATGGTGGTGGTGACGGCAGTGGCTGCGGCGATGGGGGTGGTGGTTAGTGATTGTGGTGGCGTCGTGATGGTGATGATGATGGCATGGTGGTGGTGATGACGATAGTCGCTGCAGCAATGGTGGTGGCAGCAGCGGTGATAGTGGTGGCGATATTGGTGATGTCATAGTGGTGGTAGTGACGGCAATGGTTGCAGCGATAGTAATGGTAGTGGTGGCGTGGTGGTGGTGGTTATGGCATGATGGTGATGGTGATGACATGTGTCTGCGGCGATGATAGTGGTGGTGGTTGGTTACAGTGGTAGTGATGGTAGTGGTGGTGGTGGTGACGGTGATGGTGATGGTGATGATAGTATTAGTGGTGGTGATGATGGCAACGACAACAGTGGTGGTGGTGGTGACGATGACAACAGTGGTGGTACGACGACAGTGGCGACTATGGTGGGGGTGGTCGTGTCGGGATGGTGGTGGTGGTGGTTGTGATGATGATAGTGGTGGGAGTGATTGAGAGACATAAATGTTTCTCATTTTGTGCTCGAGAATAAAAAAATAGAAATTTTTGCTTTTTTCCTGTTCCTCAGCACATAAATTGAACCGGTTCTTTCTCATAAAAAAAAAAAAAAAAATCGATTTTGTTAAATATGGTTTCTATTTATTTCTGTTCACGAAAACAAAAATTGAAAAAAAATTTGTTTCGGGAATGTACACGTATAATATCAAAGAATATTCCGTTTAAATTATTAAAAAAACGACAACATGGCACAAAAAAAGTATAATTTATTTAATGCTTGGTCTCTTTTACCCATACTTGCCTTTCATTTCGAATGTATTATGTTTAGTTGTTCAGTATTAAGTTAATAATTCCCAAGTTGTCGAGAACATATACATATCTCAAGGATGGAATATGCGGACAACTGAAACCGGTTTCCATCATAAAGTGGATCCCATTAAGGTATCCAACGTCATGGATAAGACCACCTCAAAATTAGTATAAATTGGAGTGCTGAGTGCTGACACTTAATAATATTTAGAGATTAAGATAGAGATTAAGATAGGGATTAGAGAGAGTAATTAACACTCATGGATATAGAGTTCTTCAATATTCCGTCTACTGGCCGGAGCTCCGACGATGTCAGTTTTGCTGACACTGTTTTTGGGTTTTGGGACGATGTCCAGACCTCACCGGAAAATTCATCCGACTCCGGTAACGATGACGATGTTGACGGCGATGAGGATGACACTTTTTGCACGGTGGAAAAGAATAAAGCTTTCTGGGAAGAACAAGCCCAACTTCTCCAGGTACAATTTCTTATACCTCGGAATATTCTACATAATTTATGTTTAATAATTAAATTCGATGGCATTTTTTTTTTTTTTTTTGTTAAGCAAATTCGATGGCATTTAATATAGGGGAAGAATTCATTTTGTATTTTTTTTTTTACAAACTTTTATAAATTACACTATATATCTATATATACATTACTACCCGAGTACTTCCGAGAGTATAGTGTAATTTGTAAGAATTTATAAATAAAAAATTTATAAATATAATCTTCTTTTTTAATATATGCAAAAAATATTTATTATTTATCTCTTACAATTTTAAAATAATATTATTTTGAAGTTTAGAGGAAAAAAATATAAGGTAATTCTCTGCTGCAACATAAATTTTCGTAAAATATTTTGCATCTTTAATATGAAACTCTAAAATGACGTGATTCTGAGACGCAGAAAATAATTTTATTTTTCATGTAGAATAGGTATACTCTTAGTCTTAATTATATATAATTAAATAACTGAGACATTTTACTACAAAAAAATATAACTGAGACATTTTTTTTTTCTTTGTTATTTTGGAGAATGAAAATTAACTTTTCTCCTGTTTAAGTAGAAAAAGTACTCTCTTAATTATATATAAATAAATAACCGATGTTGTTTCCATTTTCGAAGGCAACTTTGTGCAAGACTAGCTCACGAGAGATAAAAGTTCGGGAAGCTACAAAGGAGGCTCTAAGAGAATTGAACACATCGGAGATGCCGTGCATTTGCCGGCGGCCGGTGGTGGCTAAGAGTTGCCGGAATTGCTTGCTTAGAGAAATATGTAATCGATTATTGAACCTTGGTTACAATTGTGCCATTTGCAAATCTAAATGGAGGAGTTCATCGGAAATTCCATCAGGTATATATATATTAAGCGATAAGAAATTATGTTTATTTTTTTTATATCTACTTTATTTATTTCTCTCCAACATAATCAAATACAATTTTAATTGACCTTTATCCTTTTTCTCTCCTCCCACTTGAAATTACGAGAGCAAAATTATTTGGAATTATTATAAAGAAGTCAACCCATAATTCAAATTGTTATGAGAGCAAAATAAATTAAATTATCAATAAAAAATGATCAAATGGTATTTAATTTTTTTTCCCTTTTCTTTTTGCACGCAATTATTTCAGGGGAGCATACTTACTTGGAAGTGAAGGATAAGTCGTCAAACGCTAGAAGAGGGGAAGTAAAAGTGGTAATTGAATTGAATTTTCGAGGCGAATTCGAAATGGCAAGGGCTAGTGAAGAATACAACCAATTAATTAGGCGATTACCCGAAGTATTTGTTGGAAAAACAGAGAGATTACGAACATTGGTTAAGATTATGTGCTCAGCTGCTAAAAAATGCATGAAGGAGAAGAAAATGCACTTAGGACCATGGAGGAAACATAAATACATGCAAGCTAAGTGGTTTGGCACATGCGATAATTCCACAATGGAAACACTTCCGACAGTGTACTCTACCAAGCCACCAAAAACTAAGGCTTCAATGCTTACTTGCGATTTATTAGATAACATTCCCAGCTTGCACTGTACTGCAGTTGAGGTTGTGTGAATTATGAAGAATCTTGTTTAGCATTATATGTAATAATATTATGGATTAAAGATTTTTCATGTCACATAATAAGAATATCTTCTCTTATACACATAATAAATATGTGGATCTCATTGAAAAGAAAAAAGAGAAAAATTTCAGTGGATCCACATATTTATTGTATGTATAGGAGAAAAAATTCTTCTTATGTAACATAAGAAGTCTTTAACCCTAATATTATACGATTACATTTTTGTAACAATTAGTAAGTTAGTTTGATGATCAAGGTTTTGAGTTGACCGTACCATGGATGATTATATATTAAGGGGAAAATTCTTCTTTTTTTTCTTGCATATGTCGCTGCCCAAAAGAAAATTTGTGAGTCATGCCTCTGACCACAGATAAAACTTCAAATAATATGGAATTGGAGAGCGCAGAGGCCTTGAAAGAAAGGAAGAATGATCCCCATCATTTTCTATATATTTGCCCCTATTTTCAAAGATGTAAGATTTTTACACAATATTGAATGACAGAATTGGCGAGTCATGCATGGCCATGGGTCACGAGGGGAGGGCTTATGGGTGAGTGAGGGTCTCTCTTTTGAATCTTTACAATATGTGAGGGAAGACAGTGAACTTAACCAGAAAACTGAACTCCAGAACCAAAAGACAAACATAGTTGCATAATCTTTTCTTTTTTAGTCTCCTCAATCGGTTTATTCTTCATATTAGTTTGGTTTGTTTTTTCTATTCTCAGAACTCGAACTTAAAATCTCAAATTAAGGGACATAAACTCCTTACCATTTGTGTCAACAATGTATGATATGTTTGCATAATCATTAAAAATAATACTAACATAAAAAATAATTAAAAAATAATTTGCTATAATATATTAATTCCAAAAACCCTAAGACTTCTAATATTATAAAAACTAATCTCACTTGAACTCAGTGGCGGAGCCAGCATGGCATGTTAGCAAGTGCCAAAAAATTTCAGGTAGTGCCCAAATAGCCACGGTTGTATGGCTACGACCAAAACGTGGCTAATTTTCAAAAAAATTGAAACAGAATTTGCTACATTTCAAGTGTAGCTAAACGAACGTGGCTAAATAAGCCAGTGCCAAGGTAACCGCTGGCTTCAACGTGGCTCCGCCACTGCTTGAACTAGTGTTCGATCAGAGGTAATCGTGATTAATATAGAATTTGAAAACTGATGATATCTATGGAGGAAATAATCCCTTGAACTAATATGTATTTGGGTTAACCCTTTATTTAAAAATGAGGGCTTACTTAAAAATGATAGGTTAAAAAAGTACGTTAAACTTCAACTTAACAAAACCTATCACTTTATATATTCTTTTGTTAAGTTGAAGTTTAACGTATTTATTTAAACATCTTTTTAAACATAGCAGAGGTGGAATGAGCGTTTAACGTATTTTTTTAAACATCTTTGTGAGGGGTTTAAAACCTTAATCTTAAATCTGTCTCGAACAAAATTTTCTCCCGTGGAAGATACCTATGGTTTATCCAAAAAGAAAAAAGAAAAAGCGTTTAACATATTTTCCTAATCTTTTCTTAAACTGTATTATAGACTTGACATAGAGGTTCATACTTTAGAAGGCCCAAGACCGACTAATAGTACTAATTCTAATACGGTAGTAAATGGATCAAGAACTTGATCCTCAATATTTCTAAGAGACTTAAAAGTTCACTCTTGCCAGATAGTGGTGGACTTAGAAAAATTTATTTATGTCCACACATTTAGTGGTGGGGGTTTGGGGCAGTGCCCCCGAATTTTTTTTTTTAAAGAAATATTTAAATACATTAAAAAATAAAAGAATGTAAACAAGAAAAAAAAAACTTAACCGTAACAAAAGAATATATAAAGTGATAGGTTTTGTTATATTTATATTGAAATACTAGTCACTCATTCAGTATCAAGTAATGTTGTTAAACTCGGCTCAATCGAGGTATTAGGTTAGTAAGTCAATGGTTGAATCGCATGACCCGATAAATATATATAAATTTATAATTTATATTAAAAAATATAAACATATTCAAATACCTATACAAATATATACCAATTCCAAATATTTTAATATGAAAAATAATAAATCACATATCTTTATTTTGTAACTTGAATCATCTTTCTACAGTTGAATATATATATATATATATATATATATATATATATATATATTGAAATATTAATTATTTACTAAGTTAAAAATTGAGATAAAAATTTCTCAGTATAAGTTATTATTATAAAATTATATTTTAATAAAATCAAATTCAAGCATAAAGTTCACTTTTGGGTCTACAAAAAAAAAATTGTAGTATCTCAAGTTATATTTGGCCCATTAAGTTAAAAAAGGATTGAACTGGGCCAAATTTTACAAGGCTAATATTCACATTAACATTTCCATCCACGAGTCCTGTAAAAAACAATAGCCGTCGTTCACTTCATCTTCGTTATTTCTTCTTCCCTCCTTCCCCCTTTCCTCTGTAATTTTTTTTTCAGAAGTTTTTGTCCGCACTTGTGGACATTGGAGCATAAGTAGATTAGGTAACCCATCTATAAATAAGGGACTAAGCCAATGAGGTAAACACATTCTAAACCCTCTCTCTTATCTATCACTGTGCACATACCCCATCCTTTGGCTATGTTAATGCTACACTGATCTCTAAGGTGTATCCCTCGTAGATCTCTGAAAAAGGACACACACAGATCCAATATAAATATACTAATTATTAGATTAGATATCTTTGTCAGGACAAAACAAAGTGGATATTAAATTTTGATCAATCTAGAAAAATTGGAATGGATATATATATATATATATATATATATATATATATATATATATATATGGGGTTTATATTTCTGCAGCTACTGTACGTACAACAGTAAAATACTTACCATATATATACATGAAAACATTAAACATGGAAAATCATAACCATACAAAAGATAATAGCATTAAATGTGGAAAATCATAACTATACGCATGTCCTTGTTATACGTAAAGCGGCTGTAGAAATGATTTTACCATATACATGTATATATATATATATGTATGAGTTCAATTTTTTGCAGCTGTTTTACGTACAATAATGATAAATATATATATATATATATATATGTATATATATATATATGTTAAAGCATTAAATATAAAAAATCATAACTATACAAAAGGTGAAAATATTAAATGTGGGAAATTATAATCATGCATCTCTCGTTGCTGCACGTACAATAGCTTTAGATATGATTTGACCCCCCTCTCTCTATATATATATAGGAGCGAGTTCTTTTGACTCCAAGTCAGAACAAAGAACTACAAAAGAAAATTCAGGGGAAACTATCTAAGCGGTATCTGCCCACTTTTGCAAGATCTGCAAGAAATAAGGGCACATTTGTTTGAGGAGAAAATTTATGAATAATAGGGAAATATTATTACTAGGAAAATGGTTGGGAAGTGAGTTTGGTAGGAAAATGTGAAAAAAGTTGTTTGATTGGAAAAAAATTTACCGGAAAAATTAGGTAAATTTTATAAAGTCTATGTTTGGTTTTAGATAAAATATAGATGTGAAAAAAAGTTGCTATTACAAACATAACCATGTTTTTAAAAAAATTTCACTTTCACGCTCTCTAGCAAGGGTACGCTCGTCATCTGATTATTTCCCAATGTGACCATTTAGGTAGACAACCCACAATACCACATCTCAAGTAGGAATATGTGGCCATCTATCTTGGTTCAATAGACATGCAAATTGGTAAGCTGGGATACTGATTTAGGTAGGCAAATATTGAAAACAATTCAACCAAACAAGGTCACCCTACAATCCCACTTCTTCAATGCTTATCTATCTCATCAGATTCCTCCAATCAAACACACCCTAAGGGGCTGTTTGGTTGAGGGATTCTGGGGAGAATGATAGATAAATGAAGAGTGGGGAAATTGGAAGCCCATGTTTAGTTGAGAGAGCATCATGATTTACCTACCTAAATTTGTTTCCTAGCCAACCAGTTTCTCCATGATTTTTAAGGCAGATAGCCGGCCAAAATAACCCTCTGGTGAGGAGGTATTTGCAGTTATCTATGTTTTGGTCATATTGTGTTATTTGTTGAAAGACGAGCGTTGTAACACCCCGTATATATCCGGTAATGTTATCATACTATCGTATTAAGCTGTGCTTAATTAAAAATGCGAAATATCTTTTTCTTTTCAATTATGACGTCATTATCATTACCAACTTGCTTAATTAATCAATCAAGTAAAATCATGCCTGTATGTAAATTGCAAAAGACATCTAACTGAAATACCTCATTAATTAAAATAACATAAGTATGTCTCTAGTCACGGAGCTACCACACGTAGACCGGACCAACTACCAGTTTATACAACTCAGACTAAAGGTACTAACAACATAGTGGCATGGACAACTCTCATGCTCACCTGAATAAGGCAACAAAGCCCAATAGAAAGTCTCAACTCAAATCATAAAGAGCAGAAAACATAAACAGCATCCAATCCAGTCATGTCAGCAATACAGCATAAATATCATAATCAGCTAAGCTCTAGCCTCCTGCCGCCAGAGGCATCGGTCACCATACTACCTGAACCTGAAATAAGCATTTTCCAAACGTGGGGTGAGATCTCTAAACAAGAAATCTCAGTAAGACAAGGGGTCCTCAAGGATCTTCCACCCCAAGCTCACTTACATGTGCAATATAAGTTTAAAAGCAATTTATCATCATCAGTTCTAAAATAGTGCAATGCAGCAGATAATCATG
Organism: Gastrolobium bilobum; assembly: GCF_033153095.1. NCBI lineage: Eukaryota > Viridiplantae > Streptophyta > Magnoliopsida > Fabales > Fabaceae > Gastrolobium > Gastrolobium bilobum. Next base: position 101,625 of record NW_026895198.1, on the reverse strand, counting down.
TCATGTGTGTCAATTCTATTCTACTGGCCAGATAAATGCAGGATTTATATACGTCTAATACCCACACATAGTGCAAAACGCTACTTGCATCCACCCCGGATCACCGTCTTGTATGACGCCACATACTCAGGCTTACTGTCAAGATGGAACAACACATGCATATTAAAAGTCATTACACATAAAGCTCAATAGCATTTCAAATATTCAAAGCATGTAACACAGCATGCATATAACCATACCTCCATGGGACATGGTGGAACCAAAACATGGTTAAACCGAGGACACGAAAGCTTACCTTGCAAGCTAACACCCAAAGCCAAGAGTCCACGACTCAAGTCCAACACACAGCAGATCACAATCTGATATGGACCAATAATAAATCAATAAATATGCACTACAAGCATACATCATAAAGACAACGCCTTTCTTACGTTTTACGTCTTAAAGCTTCCCACAAAGCCATAAGCCCTTAATCCATTGATTCTGACTTAGTTAAGTAATTACAGAAGTTCAACTTCATCAATCTAGGGTCCACAAACCCCCAAACATCAGTTCTGGATGAACAGTACGCTATTGTTCCTCGCAAACCCAGAATATCCGGATATCTCACTGGAAATATTAGGATATCCAATATCCGGATATCTCACTCGAAATATCAGGATGTCCTATATCCGGATATCTCACTCGAAATATCAGGATATCCAATATCCGAATATCTCACTCGAAATATCTGGATATTTCGCGACAGAATGCAGTTTCTGCATTTCGCGAAGATATCTTTCCAAGGTTCCATTTTTATCACTTTCAAACGTCAAAGCATGCATTTTTAATCTATTTTAGGTCCACATACCAGTTGGTTACTTGCTTAACCCATTAACATGCAAAGACATCACCTTTAAACCATTAAAACTCATTATCAAGGTAAGGAACATACCCAAGGCTTCAAAGCAGAGGTAAAGGGTTTCTCTTGGAGCTCACAACAACTTCAAAGGTTCTGACTTTAACATCAAACGAAAATGCCACTCAAACTTGGTTCTTTCTTCACAAAGGTTGACACTTTGAAGCTCACAAGCCAAGAAGAAAGCTCCAACACTACAAACCACCAACTGAGCCCCTTCACAACCACAACACAACCCCCAACACTCAGAAGCAAGGCTACCAACACCCTCCCAAATCTCACTCTTACTTACCACAAGTGTTTAGAAGAGAAAGTGTGAAGAAAATCAAAGGAAGAAGCTTCAAGGCTTGAAGCCAAGGGAAGGAAGACAAGGGAGCCAAGGTTCTGGTCAGCCTCTACAAAACTCACGTAGGAAAATCTGTTTTCTAGGGTTTTGTGCCCTTAACAAGCTTATAAATAGTGACTTAACCACTTAACACACAATATTAACTTTAATTGCTATGCTTAGCGTTTTAATCTCAAACTCAGGATTCTTAACCTACTCAATTTTATAAGAATTATCATATTTTACTTATATTTTTCGGAGTACCTTTCCGGTACGCGCTTTTCATAGCCAGTACCAGTTTCTGGCACCAGTTCTCATTATTTTAACTTGAAACTCGTTTTACAAGTCCTACATGTTATTCTAGTAATTATCATGCACTTATTATAATTTTCTGGGATACTTTTTCGGTATGCATTTATACCGACTAGCAGAACCGGTATCTGCACTTTTCGTCAGAAAAGTGACTTTCAGCATTATAACTCACTTACTATAATTATTAGAGCCTCATAATAATTATTAGGGTTAATTATGGAATTATCCCATTAAACTCGTAATTAACTGATTAATTTCCTTAATTAACGGTGTGGGTTCTTACGAGCGTACCCCTGAAATTAAGCGCGCGAATGGAAAAGCTCGACCAAATTGCTGACTACCTCTGCTGAGTTGTCACTTTCCAAAGACCGCACAGAGGAAGACGGAAACTTGCAAGCGAAATGGAGAAGCAAGATAGTCTTCAACATCTTCCTTTTTGTGGTCTGATTCCCAAAAGAAACCATCAGTGAACAGGAAGGTTGGTTCGTGGGAGGTAAGTCAGTGGGAAAAAAAAATCGTCTATGTTTTTCGGTATTTTCCACCCAAATATTGCGTTTTTTCCTTCATCCATGGTGTTAACTGCTAATTTCAAGCCTTGCATGTAGGTGAAAAAAGTTACTCCGGTCTTGAACCTGAGATTTCTCCTTCAGATCTGAGCTAACTATTTTCATTAGTGTTGTTATTACATCGCGTTTGTGGTTGGAGAAGAGGGTGGTGCCGAGAACCAAAGGTGTCCGACAGAGGCTATACTGAACGTTTGTTGTTTGCCGTCATTTGTGGTGGTCAGCCTCTCCGGTTAGTCTCTGTTTCTTAAGCATCTTCAATGAGTATTTGATCTTGCCTAGCTGCATCTCTAATTTGTTAATATTTACCATGATTTTCATTGGTACCCGAATATAGTGTAATGTCTCCTTGAAAGAAAAAAAAATTTGTATGACAATTCCCAAAGATGAGAGAGTGTTCCTCAGAATGCTTCTTCTTATCACTTTAGGCAACCAACCCGAGAGATAAGCACTAACCATTTATATGACAGTTCCATCTTCTATTGTTGCCTTCTCCATTATGATGACGATACCTGAACGAATGTAAAATCCATCTTCTTGTCTATCTGCTTCTTGAACGCCCTACAGAGAAAGTATTTCAGTTGGTAAGACATAAGTATGATACTTATGGTAGGTGTTACACAACGGCAATGGTACAGAAAATGACTAACTGAAGCAACTGGCCTCAAAAGGAAAAACATGGTCAGATACAGTAGTAGTCATGCTTACATCTTTGTTCGTGATGATGACATCTTTCCCGATCTTTGCATTCTTGTCAATAATACAGTTCCTTCAACAAAGATACCAAATAATTTAACAATTTCATGACTATTAGTTGACAATAGTTAATAGAATTGGTACATCATACATGACAATGCAGATAATCTAATTGCATGAAATATTTTGTTGCTGTACATACTGACTATGAAGAGTACAACACACAATTTTTATATGAGTTACCATATCCTGTACTTAATGTTCTTTCTATAATGTCTATATTGGAATTTAATTTTCTCTGCTTTGACAGTGTTTTTAAGAGGCTACATAGGCTACACAGTCAAGGAATCATGGACTACAGTGGGGTGATCGAAGTCAAGGGTTTTTTGCTTCACGAGGATCTATTGAATGACATAACTACCAAGTTCCAGATGGTAACTGATATTGTCTTCCAATATGGAAACAGCAAAGGAGGGATCCCTGTTTGGGCAGGGCCTGACCATTTCCTTGTATATTGTGTTGCAGCCACATGTAATTATGTAATTATCGAAGTCATGAGTGTGTACATTTTCAATAGTTTAGGTTCCAGCCTTGTATAAGTATGTCTGAATATGGACCTGGTTTAATGCAGTCAGTTTTATTTCGTTGTAAAATTACAAAATGTACTTCGGTGCTTCACAAGTTGCTATACATACAATTCCTGTAAATGTGATGTATTCAGGGTTTAGTTAGCTTTACTCCGTTTGTTCTATATAATTGAAGGTAGCCCAAACCCTTCTCTTTGAGGCTGACTTGCAGAAAAAGGATAGAAAACATACTTATATTGAATGGAGGTTATAAAAATCAATGTCAATCGATCATTTGAAACTTATTTATCATTAACACACTATATAATAAAAAAATAAAAGCCACCATGTACACATTTTTCTTCAGCTAATAAAGTCTAAACCTCAATATAATTTTTTTCAACTCAAGGACTTTGTCTGTAACCAGTTTATGATTAAGAAATCCTAAACAGTGTGAACTTCATATACTCTGCAGTGTTTGTAATCTGAATAACAAGCTGAAATCTGTTTTAAGTCATATAGATTCTCAGACAGGTCATATGTCAAATAAGAGAGGGATCAAGTTCTTCTTTTGAGCAAAGAATCTAACCTCCTCCATGCTTAAATGATTGAGGAAGCTTGAACTTGTAACAACCACCAATCCAAATGCCACCGAGCAAATGACTCTATCAGCAATCTCATGGCTTTGACTATCTGAATACTTTGCTCTATCAGCAACTAAGCAATCAATCCCTTGAAGCTCAAGCTCAGACTTAAGCCACTTACAGAAGCGCACCAAGTTGGGATTCTTTCCATGAAATCCAATGTAAACATCACAGCTTCTGAGTTTGGCATTGGAAGCAGGGGAAACAGGACCTTTTGCAAAGGAGATTCTAGGGACTGGAAATGAGAATGAGATGCGTGGAGGAGCTGCTTCAGGAACTGGAACACATGTCACAAATTTGAGCTTTGTATCAGCAGTGTCATCAGAATACTCGTATAGATCAAAATACTCTTCACCTTGTTTGCTGCTGCTTCTAATCTTGATTGTAAGTGTGCTAGAGATTGCAGGGTGTGTTCCATTGATGACTTGATTGTGTTCTCTTTCACCTCCGCCTTCTTTGTATGCGAACACTGTGACTGTCTGGAACAAGGTCAGTGGTGCCGCTTCTGATGGTTGCTCACCGGAAAAACTCGACACTTGCAAAGACAGACTTTCTCCTTTTTTTTAACATATGGACGTTGCCTACACACACGATTTGCAAATGACCGTTGGGATATTTTTAACATAAAGGCCAGCAAGGTTGTTTCGTCATTTTTTAAAAAAAAGGATATTTTTCTAATATCATATTTTTTTTCCATCTATATTTTATCAAAAGCCAAACATAGATTTTACAAAACTTACCTAATTTCCCCAGTAAAATATTTTCCTACCAAATAACTTTTTCTTACATTTTCCTACCAATCTCATTTCCCACCCATTTTCCTATACATAACATTTTCCTATCATTTATAATATTTCTCATCAACCAAACGTACCTAAGAGACTAAGAATTGGAAGAGGGGATCCAAAGACGTTATGATCCTCCTGGAGCGATGGTGATAGTAGATTATTTGCTAGCTAGTCTGCACAAATGTAACAATAACAGTGGTACAAAATGCAAGTATCAAGGAGGGTCAGTTAGGACAGAATTCAAATGTCAGAGAATTAAAAGGCTGTTAAATTTCAAAAGTGAACAATAACAGATAGGGAGCTAAAGTACTTATATGAGTTCTATAAATTAACCAATACAAAATCAGTGTTGACTTCCCTATTAAGTACCACAGTATAGATCAATTTAATTTTAAGAACTCACACAAAAGAAAATATATGCAGCAGTTAATTCTTTCATCTTAATAGAAGTAATTCTACTCGGGTAGCTTATCAACCTACTCGAGTATGAAATAAAACAGTAATGATTTTATTGAAAGGCTGCTGTGAATAATCTGAAACAGAATACACCTGATGTCAATTATGCTATAATATTTTGAAGTTACATCATTTTACTCCAGAATCAGTATCGCTTTTAAATTAATTTTTGATTAATAATTTTATTAATTATTAACTACTAATTTAAGTAATTATTAAGAGTAATTAGTACTTGTATTAATTATAAATTTGTAATTTAATTATTGAATATTAATTTTAGTTATTATTATTTGTAGTAATTAACAATTAATTAGTCATTAATATTGATTGGCAGTTACTAATATAATTAATAATTTTAATTATTAATAAATAATAAATTTAATTATCAATAATTAATTATTTAATATTTAGGATATAGGAGCGGTAGTAGGTGTTGGAAGTCACTCCTTCAACCTTTCACATTCAAATTTGAAAGAAAAGCTTCGGCGACCTCAAAGGGGCCATACCAGGTAAATTCGAGCAACTCAAAGACTCTTCTTTTATTTGTTTATGCTTATTGGGTAGTTGCTTAACTTTGGAGGTTGAATAAAAAGTTGAATTTTTAGAGTTCAATGAGAAGGATGGTATATGTGAATTTCAATACTCATTGTGTGTTGATGCTCTTATCTTCTCATTAGGGTGTTTATGTTAACTCTGTAGTCCATTGTTTATGTGTATTGCTCTGCAAATTAGGGAAAAGCCATTTTGCGATTTTGTTATGTCGTTTGAGGCTTGCTGATATATATACATATATATATATATATATGGGGCAGGATATTCTTACACCAGTGTAAGAGTTATAACTCTTACACTCAATCTTGACCATTGATCTACTTGTATCAAATGGCTCACATTATTAAAAAATTTGAACCCTTAGATATAAGTGGAATCAGTGGACAAGATTGAGAGTGTAAGTTACACTGGTGTAAAATGATCTTGACCCTATATATATATAAGGGTTTACATATCTTGCGGCCGCTTTACATACAGCAACAACATGTGTATAGTAAATATTTAATTGCTGCACCACGTACTGCAGATATGTAAACCCATATATATATATATATATATGAATCAGGATCATTTTACACCAGTGTAAGTTATACTCTCAATTTTATCCGTTGATTCTATTTATATTTAACGGCTCAAAGTTTTTAGTGATGTGAGTCATTGAATGGTCAAGATTGAGTGTAGACTTCTAACTCTTAACCGTTAGATGCACGGAAATCAACGGTTAAGATTTGGTGTAAGACTTATTATTCTTACACCGGTGTAAGATGATCCTGCCCCTATATATATATATATATATAAAAGAACAACTTGTAAGAGTACATTTTGCCTAAGAGATAACAGCATACTATTTTATTTAAAGGACTAAAACAGAATAACAATTTGGATGTATGAATTCAGCTTTAAGATTTGATCAAAAAGAAGAAGAGAGAATTGGGTATTGAAATATTAGTATCCTAGCCTTATGAGTTCATGAAAACAGAAACAATATTGAGATAATTGTATGTTAATTATATGAATCTGTTGATGATAATGATTGCCTGTGGAAGGACTACAGGAATAAGAAAAAGAGAAATGTCCCTAGATTGGGGGTGACTCTTGACAGGGAATGGCCCTAACTGTATGCGATTATTTCCAAGGTTATAATCTCTATACATTTAGGTGAACTAGGATAAGACCACTGGACCAAGGTCCAGAAAATTGGTGACGATTATAGGATCCAAGGATCCTCATGGCAGGGAGACGTCCTTGCTTGGTTGTGAGCTCAAACCTTATACTAATTGTCAAGGCCAAGCTCAAACCTTAGAACATAATCAAAATTGCCAAGGCCAACAAAGTGTGTTGAGAACAATAAGAATGATACTAAAGGATAAGGATAATTGATGTGTGTTTGGTTTATCAATGCTTACTAATTGTTCACATGCTAATGTGGATGTATAAAAATATTGTTCCCATAGGGAATAATTATATGCAATAGTCTTATATTTTCTTACATATATCTTGGTGAGCAATGTATAAAAGAAAATTTCATTTTCCTGTATTCATTACAGCTGGATGAGATCCTCAAATTTACTAGATATAAAATTCTCATTATATGTACTTTTGTGTGTGTGTGTGTGTGTGTAAATCATGTGATCCTTCCAGGTACCAAAAAGTAAGGAGGTTTACAATGCTTTTTGGACAGTGGAGAGCATGATGTATTGTCTCAAGTAAATAGAAGAATGTGTTTTTATTGATAGCCATTGCAGAGAAAACTCATTAGTAAGATACTAAGAAATCACAGCATCACGGTTGATATAATTTATGACTGAAAGAAAACTCATGTTGAATTGTAAATGGATAACTTGTTGGCAAGAAGAGCGATAAGTCAGTTCTAAAACGAATCATTAGTAAGAAGAGATGTCACTAGTAGACTCACTCATAAATTAATGCGAGATGTCACTTTATTGTTCTCCTATGCCATGTCTTCCTTGGGAAACAAACAACACCAGAATACCGAATCAGGGGAAGAGATCATGTATGAAGATTTTAATAAAAGGTCCAAACAAGCTTAACAACTACCAAGCAGTGGAAAACCTAATCAAACATTGGCAAACCTTGCCAAAAACCTTAAATCCCAACAACCTATGTAGAGATAAGGCCTTAACTAATAAAGCAAAAATTCGTGACGTGCTAGGAAAGAGAAATAAGACTCGCCAGATTTGAGGTATGGCGAGGAAAGAGAATGCCACAATCTTAATTATATATATGGGGAGGGATCATTTGACTCCAGAGTAAGATTTAAAAGTCTTACTCCTCATCCCAGCCATTGATTTCCGTTCATCCAACGGTTATCATTTATTTGAAATTAATAATTAATTAATGCATTAAATTACTAAATGATAACCGTTGGATGAACGGAAATCAAGGGCTGGGATGAAGAGTAAGACTTTTAAATCTTACTCTGGAGTCAAATGATCCCTCCCCTATATATGTATATATATATATATATATATATATATATATATATATGGGATTCTATTTTCTCATGTTGTAAGAGATAATTATCCTCCTACTATAGACACATGATGTGGTGAGACCCACCACCTATTAAAAAAAAAAATGATGGCACAACTTTTGATGTGAGAACAACCTGAGATAATATGGTATCAAAGCCATCGAAATCTCACCGCCTCCCACTTTCTTTGTAATGGAATTTCCACATGTAGGTGGGCTTGTATGTTGTCCACCCTTCAAGACCAGTGGGCTCTCGTGTGAGGGGGCGTGGGCTTGTATGTTGTTCACCCTTCAAGCCCAATGAGCTCTCGTGTGAGGGGGCGTATTGAGAAATATAGTCCCATATTGGTTGTATGGGCAACTAATGTGAAGTTTATAAGGTCTTGGACACTCCCACCCTTAGAGCTAGCTTTTGGGGTGGTGTATCCCAAGATTCTTTATATGGTATCAGAGCCATCGAAATCTCACCGCCTCCCACTTTCTTTGTAATGGAATTTCCACATAAAATGAGACAATGATTTTTCTCTCTCTCTCTCTATATATATATATATATATATATATATATATATATATATAATTGGTGTTTTCCTCACGAGCCAGCAAGCAATGGCCACTTGAAGAAGAAAAGAGGAACAAAGATTGCAAAGTGAGCCCCGTTCATGAATCCGCTGGTAACTTAGGAGTTTAATCTTCTTTTTTGTATTCGATTTGAATGATGAAATTGTTTTAACACTACGGTAGATATGAGACATTTGATTTTGCTTGGATTTGTTATTTGATTTTGTAGTAAAGATGATTGATAGGTTGTGTTGTGTTGTGTTGATTTGATTTGTGAGATTGAAATTTTGCAAAATCGATATGATGAAGTGGCTGAGTTATGATAAATTATCTCCTTGTACTAGGGCCCTTTGACAACCTGCACGGCTGCGCCCTTTAAGAATTTATTTTCTCACTAAACCTCCTTTGGTCATGGACTCATGGTTGTAGCCATAGTTGTTACTTGTTAGATATCTGGATCTAGTTAAATCAAACAGAGAAGGCACATATACAACACATGACACTGTTTTCTCCATTCCAACCACTGTTTTCTTAGCCCAAAAACATAGCATTACATCTGCTATGTTGATGGTGACTCTTTCTCCTTTGCAACTAGAGTCCGCTGCTGGTTTGTTGCAACGGCCGACTCCTTTGGTTTTATTCTCTGCCCTTGGACTGCTCCCAGCAGCACTGCTATTGAAAATGTCAATATGAACTTTGCAAAAGACAGAGATTCCTTCCCCTCTTTCTTACTCAAGTGTTGTGTTCACTAAGCTTGTGTGGTATCAAATATTTCTTGTCTTATATCATCTGCAAGTCTAATGGTTTTCACGATGCAAAATTATAAGGAAAGTAGGCTTTCAGGAAAATGCATAAGTTTTCTGCTATACTATTATTCTTTAACAATCAAAAAGTCTCCTTTCACATCCTTCTAACAAGCCTTTTAATCAGGCAATACAAAAAGTAACTGACAATAAAGGACCATCAATGGTCTTAAAACTAATACAAAATGGAAATCGCCATAAACCAAACATAAAGTCATGCAAACTGAAACGTCTGCAATTATTAAAATTATAAAAGGCCTTAAAACTAAAACGTCTGCAATTATAATAACTTATGGTGACTCAAGTGCATCAATTTAGTTGGCTTACACATTGGATTTACAATCTAAGGAAGGAAAGCGAAAGTTGTAAAACTAGAAGAGGAAGTGCTCCAATTTATTGAATTATTCAAAGCAACAAGCTAGCGGGACGACAATGGTGGGTGTGGAAAAGTGGGGAGAGATAAAGGGAAGGGGAAGATATCTTCGTTCCACTTGGAGCATTGAAGAAAAAAGTGAAAATAAAATTTTGTAAGAAGATTCAGGTCACGTTGGAGCTTCCTTGTGCTCCTTTTGGCATATTTTATATCTGTGAGTGTGAACGATGATATTTAAGTTGAAGTTTCGTCTTCCATAAATATAACTTCAATTTGCAAAAATGGTACCATAATCATAAGAATCTTTAGTAGGAATGTTTCTAATAACGACAATAGTTTTTTCTTTATTAATTTGAGTTTAAACGTTCTTAAAGTATCATTATTGTAAATTCGAACGTTTTTGTGAGAGATAAAATATGTCAAATGAGGAGTCATTGCGTAAATCTCGAAAAGGTTGGTGGAATAAAAAATAGAGTAAATATCATTTTTGGTCCTCAGCAAATTTCACGAAGCCCGCTTTAATCTCTAGCAAATAAAAAGACTATTTGTGGTCCCTAAAAAATTCAAAATGGACCCATTTAGTTGAAATCGTGGTCCTTCATAAATTCAAAAAAGACCCACATTAGTCCCTCAAAAGGATTAAAATGGGTCCACTTTGAATTTCTTAGGAATCACGAATAGCCTTTTTATTTGTTAGGGACTATAGCGGGCATCATAAAATTTGCTAAGGACCGAAAATAGTATTTACTCTAAAAAATATCACATAATTCGAACACCCGAGTCAAAAGTTATGGACTTCCAAAGTTTTATAATCAAACTGTTGACTTTTGTGCCTCATATCAACACTTGGTAAGTCTCCCCTCTTGGGGGGAGTGTCTCTCTCCAACCGGTCACGTCTCCTGTGAGACGTGTTTGAATGCTATATATTTATATACATATTCAAAACGACCACATTTCCATAATTTTGTATTAAAAAAATATTTAAATTTTTTTTCTTATGGCATCATCACATGCATACGTAGCATGGACTTTGTAGATCACACTAGCGGTGTACCAAAGTTGTTTAGCCTTCCATATTAGGGGAAATTCTTTACAAAATATCCAAAAGTTTATTTCATTGCATTTAGTCATGCAACTTTACTTTATACTCTTTTTTTTTTTTTTATAACAACTTTATACTCTTTAATTCCTATATTTTTCTTTACTTTTATGATGTGTTTATACAGTAATGGGACATCTCAGTCTAACCCAAAGCCTTTGATAGGCATATTACGATAACAAGTTGATATTATGGGATATGAGATGTATATCACTTGATTGGTAGCCAACAAAGGTAACAAGGTAGGACATTGCGAGTTGTAAAGGATAGCTTAGCTCCATTAGTTATCAACAGGCAAAGGAAGGAAAGCGAAAGATGTAAAACTAGAAGAGGAAGTGCTCCAATTTATTGAATTATTCAAAGCAAGAAGCTAGCGGGATGACGATGGTGGGTGTGGAAAAGTGGGGAGAGATAAAGGGAAAGGGAGGATATCTTCGTTCAAGTTAGAAGAAGAAAAAATTGAAAATAAAATTTTGGAAGAAGATTCAGGTCACGTGATCATTAACTCTAAGCGGCGTTTGGTAGAGGAGATATTCTATTTTATCAAGAGAAAAAAATTTCGAAACTATAGTGGGAAACTTTTTTTTGTAAGTTACGAAAATGTGTTTGGTAGGTCCAAATTTTTTCTGGGAATGTTGGGTTAATTATACTGATGTTATGGGAAAATAAAAATACCATGTATTAAATGATCTTTTCATTAGGGATTATGTAGTTAAAAGGGAAATGATGACAACAAAATTTTCTCTCGAATATTTTCAATTTTCTCATACCAAATGTTGGAAAAAAATTTGCTCTACTCCACTTTTCCAGGATTTCTAAAAGAATCTCTATACGAAACAACCTCTAAATGCATCGTGGCCGTTAGATCAAAATAAATTCAGGGGCTCAGATTGAGCATAAGACTTTTATTATAAGTAAGATGATCTTGGCAATATAAATATATATATATATATATATATATATATATATATATATATATATATATATATACACATATATACATACACATGTATATATATATGGTAAAATCATTTCTACAGCCGCTTTACGTACCGCAACGACAGGTGTATGGTTATGATTTCTCACATTTAATGCTTTCATCCTTTGTATGGTTATGATTTTTCGCATTTAATGCTTTCAAGTATATATATGGCAAGTATTTGACAAACAAAAAGTTTATAAACTCTTACAAACTACACTAAATATTATGGGTAACACATGTCAACACACAATTTACTACCCATAGTATATAATATAATTTATTTAAATAAGACGATCCATAGTTTCCTTTTTGCATATTTTATATCTGTGAGTGTGAACGATGATATTTAAGTTGAAATTTCGTCTCCCATAAATATAATTTCAATTTGAAACAATGGTACCATAATCATAAGAATCTTTACTAGGAATGTTTATAATCATGACAATGGTTTTTTCTTTATTAATTTGAGTTTAAACGTTCTTATATTATCATTATCGTAAATTCGTACGTTTTTGTGAGAGACAACATATGCCAAATGAGAAGTCATTGCGTAAATCTCGAAAAGTTTGGTGGAATAAAAAAAATTACCTAATTCAAATACTCGAGTCAAAAGTTATGGACTTCCAAAGTTTTACACTCAAATTGTTGACTTTTGTGCCACATAACAACACTTGGTAAGCCACCCCTCCTGGGGGAGTGCCTCTCTCCAACTGATCATGTCTCCTGTGAGGCGTGTTTGAATGCAATATATTTATATATACATTCAAAACGACCACATTTCCATACTTTTTTTTAAAAACTATATTTAAATTTTTTTTCCTATGCCATCATCACATGCACACGTAGCATGAAATTTCTAGATCACACTAACGGTGTACCAAAGTTACTGAGCCTTCCACATTAGGGGAAATCCTTGACAAAATATCCAAAAGTTTATTTCATTGCATTTAGTCATGTAACCTTACTTTATACTCTTTAATTCCTGTATTTTCATTTACTTTTATGATATTTTTATACAGTAATGGGACATCCTAGTCTAACCCAATGCCTCTAATAGGCATATTACGATAACAAGTTGATTTTATGGGATATGAGATGTATATTACTTGATTGGTGGCCAACAAAGGTAACAAGGTAGGACTGTGTGAGTTGTAAACAATAGCTTAGCTCCATTAGTTATCAACAGGCTAAGGAAGGAGAGCGAAAGTTGTAAAACTATAAGAAGAAATGCTCCAATTTATTTAATTATTCAAAGCAACAAGCTAGCGGGATGACGATGGTGGGTGTGGTAAAGAGGGGAGAGATAAAGGGAAGGGGAGGATATCGTCGTTCAAGTTGGAGCATCGAAAAAAAAATTGAAAATAAAATTTTGGAAGAAGATTCAGGTAACGTGATCATTAACTCTAAGCGGCGCTTGGTAATGGAGATATTCTTCTTTATCAAGAGAAATTTTTTTCCAGAAATATAGTGGGAACTTTTTTTTTAGGTAAGTAACGAAAATGTGTTTGGTAGGTTCAAAAAAATTTCGGGAATGTTTGGTTAATTATACTGAAGCTATGGGAAAATAAAAATACCATGTATCAAATGAAATTTTCGTTTGGGAATATGTAGTTCAAACTAAAATGATGGGAACAAAAGTTCCCCGGGAATATTTTCAATTTCCTCCTACTAGACGTTGGATAAAAATTTGCTCACCCAACTTTTCCAAGATTTCTAAAACAATCTCTATACCCAACAACCCCTAAATGAATCGTGATTGTAAGATCAAAATAAATTAAGGGGCTTAGATTGAGTATAACACTTTCATTATAAGTAAGATGATCCTGCCAGTATATATATATATATATATATATTGACAAACAAAAAGTTTATAAACTTTTACTAAGTACACTAAATATTATGAGTAGTACATGTCAACACACAATGTACTATCCGTAGTATATAGTATAGTTTATTTAAGTAAGATGATCTATAGCTTCCTTGTGCTCCTTTTTGCATATTTTATATCTGTGAGTGTGAACGATGATATTTAAGTTGAAATTTCGTCTCCCATAAATATAATTTCAATTTGCAACAATGGTAACATAATCATAAAAATCTTTACTAGGAATGTTTCTAATCATGACAATGGTTTTTTCTTTATTAATTTGAGTTTAAACTTTCTTACAGTATCATTATTGTAAATCGTATGTTTTTGTGAGAGACAACATATATTAGGAGTCCTTGCGTAAATCTCGAAAAGTTGGGTTAAATAAATTTTTTTTTACCTAATTCGAATACCCGAGTCAAAAGTTATGGATTTCCAAAGTTTTACAATCAAACTGTTGATTTTTGTGCCACATATCAACAGTTGTTAAGCCAGCCCTCCTGGGGGGAGTGTCTCTCTCCAACCGGTCACGTCTCCTGTTAGTCGTGTTTGAATGCTATATATTTATATGTACATTCAAAATGACCACATTTCCTTAATTTTTTTATTAAAAGAACAATATTTAAATTTTTTTTCCTATGGCGTTTTCACATGCACACGTAGCATGAAATTTCTAGATCACACTAGCGGTGTACCAAAGTTGCTAAGCCTTCCACATTAGGGGAAATTCTTGACAAAATATCCAAAAGTTTATTTCATTGCATTTAGTCATGCAACTTTACTTTATACTCTTTAATTCCTGTATTTTCCTTTACTTTTATGATGTGTTTGTACAGTAATGGGACATCCCAGTCTAACCCAATGCCTCTAATAGGCATCTTACGATAACAAGTTGAATTTATAGGATATGATATGTATATCACTTGATTGGTGGCCAACAAAGGTAACAAGGTAGGACTGTGCGAGTTGTAAACAATAGCTTAGCTTCTTTAGTTATCAACAGGCTAAGGAAGGAGAGAGAAAGTTGTAAACTAGAAGAGGAAGTGCTCCAATTTATTGAATTATTCAAAGCAACAAGCTAGCGAGATGACGATGGTGAGTGTGGAAAAGTGGGGAGAGATAAAGGGAAAGGGAGGATATCGTTGTTCAAGTTGGAGCATCGAAGAAAAAATTGAAAATAAAACTTTGGAAGAAGATTCAGGTAACGTGATCATTAACTCTAAGCGGCGTTTGGTAGTGGAGATATTCTTTTTTATCATGAGAAATTTTTTTCCAGAAATATAGTGGGAACTTTTTTTTGGGTAAGTAACGAAAAGGTGTTTGGTAGGTTCAAAATTTTTTCGGGAATGTTTGGTTAATTATACTGAAGCTATGGGAAAATAAAAATACCATGTATCAAATGATATTTTCGTTTTGGAATATGTAGTTTAAACTGAAATGATGGGAACAAAAGTTCCCCGGGAATATTTTCAATTTCCTCCTACCAGACGTTGGATAAAAATTTGCTCACCCAACTTTTCCAGGATTTCTAAAACAATCTCTATACCAAACAACTCCTAAATGAATCATGGTTGTTAGATCAAAATAAATTAAGGGGCTCAGATTGAGTGTAAGACTTTTATTATAAGTAAGATGATCTTGCCAGTATGTATATATTTATATATTTATATATATATTGAAAGTTATATTGTTTATAAACTCTTACAAACTACATTAAATATTATGGGTAATACATGTAAACACACAATGTACTACCCATAGTATATTGTATAGTTTATTTAAGTAAGATGATCCATAGCTTCCTTGTGCTCCATTTTGCATATTTTATATGTGTGAGTGTGAACGATGATATTTAAGTTGAAGTTTCGTCTCCCATAAATATAATTTCAATTTGCAACAATGGTACAATAATAATAAGAATCTTTACTAGGAATGTTTCTAATCATGACAATGATTTTTTTTTTATTAATTTGAGCTCAAACGTTCTTATAGTATCATTATTGTAAATTCGAACATTTGTGTGAAAGACAAAATATGCCAAATGAGGAGTCATTGCATAAATCTCGAAAAGTTGGG
Source organism: Gastrolobium bilobum (assembly GCF_033153095.1). Taxonomy (NCBI): domain Eukaryota; kingdom Viridiplantae; phylum Streptophyta; class Magnoliopsida; order Fabales; family Fabaceae; genus Gastrolobium; species Gastrolobium bilobum. Next base: position 85,574 of record NW_026895198.1, on the reverse strand, counting down.
TGGAATAAAAAAAATTACCTAAATCGAACACCCGAGTCAAAAGTTATGGACTTCCAAAGTTTTACAATCAAATTGTTGACTTTTGTGCCACATATTAACACTTGGTAAGCCACCCCTCCTGGGGGAGTGTCTCTCTTCAACCAGTTACGTCTATTGTGAGGCGTGTTTGAATGCTATATATTTATATATACATTCAAAATGACCGCAGTTCCTTAATATTTTATTAAAAAACTATATTTTAATTTTTTTTTCCTATTGGATCATCACATGCACACGTAGCATGAAATTTCTAGATCACACTAGCGGTCTACCAAAGTTGCCGAACCTTCATTTTAGGGGAAATTCTTGACAAAATATCCAAAAGTTTATTTCATTGCATTTAGTCACGCAACTTTACTTTATACTCTTTAATTCCTATATTTTCTTTTACTTTTATGATGTGTTTATACAGTAATGGGACATCCCAGTCTAACCTAAAGCCTCTGATAGGCATTTTACGATAACAGATTGATTTTATAGGATATGAGATGTATATCACTTGATTGGTAGCCAACAAAGGTAACAAGGTAGGACTGTTCAAGTTGTAAACAATATCCTAGCTCCATTAGTTATCAACAAGCTAAGGAAGGAGAGCGAAAGTTGTAAAACTAGAAGAGGAAGTGCTCCAATTTATTGAATTATTCAAAACAACAACCAACAAGCTAGCGGGATGATGATGTTGGGTGTGGAAAAGTGGGGAGAGATAAAGGGAAGGGGAGGGTATCTTTGTTCAAGTTGGATCTTCGAAGAAAGAATTGAAAATAAAATTTTGGAAAAATATTCAGGTCACGTGATCATTAACTCTAAGCGGCGTTTGGTAGAGGAGATATTCTTTTTTTTCAAAAGAAAAAAATTTCCGGAAATATAGTGCGAACTTTTTTTTTGGTAAATTTCGAAAAGGTGTGTGGTAGGTCCAAAATTTTTCGAGAATGTTGGGTTAATTATTTTGATGCTATGAAAAAATAAAAATACTATGTATCAAATGATATTTTACCGAAATGATGGGAACAAAAGTTTCTCGAAAATATTTTCAATTTCCTTTTACCCATGGTAGCTAAAATCTTGATTTAAAACGTAAAATCGGGATTTTAACTATTTTTTGATGGAGAAAGTTATACTGACAACCTATTTTCTTTACAACCTCTTACAATCATATATCTTAACCATTGATTTCCGTCAATCAACGGTTAAGATTTTCGCAAATTAAATTTATTAATTAATTATTAAGTCACAATAAATGAGAACCGTTGATTGGCGAAAATCAACGGTTAAGATATATGGTTGTAAGAAGTTGTAAAGAAAATAAGTTGTAAGTATAATCTTCCTCTTTTTTTTTTTTGTCAAATCGATTCGTAGTACACGTAAAATCATTTTCCAACTAAAATCGATAGGGAACGAATCCACTTACCACCAAAAAAGTTTACAACTCTTACTACCAATTTAATCACCATTGATTTCCGTCAATCTAACGGTTATAATTTAATAATATTTTATAACCGTTAGATTGACGAAAATCAACGGTGATTAAATTGGTGGTAAGAGTTGTAAACTTCTTTGGTGGCAAGTGGAACCTCTCCCAAATCGATAAAATCGTATTTTTAAAAAGTAAAATCATAAAATCTCTACGTTTTTAACACACTGACCGAAAAGCCCTAAATTGTTTGTCTCTGAAATCTCAACCTCTCCTTTGTTTCCTCCCTAAAGTCAGCTAATTTGCTCGACAGCAAACAGAGCCTTCTTCAAAACTCAGTTTCGCTCCATCTCTTTTTGAAACCACAGCTTCATCTTCAACGATTTCAAGCTGTCATTGGTTCGTCGGTGATTCTAGCTGCCATTTTCACCGCAATTAAGCTGGTTTTCTCGAGCTGCCATTTTCGTCGCCACTAAGCTGATTTTCTCTCACTGGAACTATTCGTCGAAGCTGGTTTCTTCGAAGCCCCAGCCTGATTTGGCGCTATTCACCCAGATTTGCATTTTTGTTCGCCGGTTAGTCACACTCATCGTTTTTCTAATAATTTTTGGTTGAAATCTGTTTTCGTAGAGTGTGGAAATATGCGACCCTATCAGTAGTTTAAATTATATTATTGTATTCAATCCACCGACTCTGTTTTGTTAACGCTATTTAGCAGGAGGGACGTAGCTTTCTAACAGTCAAAATGGGTTCCACAAGGTATTGTAACCATGGAAAGCTATTTCTTCATATTTGATTTGGTGCAGCTGACATTGATTTTAATCTTTTTCTTCTTAATTTTCCTTTACATTTCCACTTTTATGCACCATGCCTATAATTTTTATTTGTTATGCAAAATAACAAGTAAAATATAATATCTTGGTGTTTTGTTGGATTGAACCTTTTAGTGTTCAATATGTTACATATTAATATTAGTTGGTGGATATAAATTTTGATTGCTCAAAATTTTATGAATGAGTTTCTAACGTTCTGCTTTCCTTTGAGACAAATGCAGTGATCAAGCTTTTTTTTTAAATTATTTTCAATGTTTCTTAATATCCATATATATATATATATATATATATATATATATATATATATATATATATGGGGCAGGATATTCTTACACTGGTGTAAGAGTTAGAAGTCTTACACTCAATCTTGACCATTGATCCACTTGTATCCAATGGCTCACATTACTAAAAAATTTGAGCTCTTAGATATAAATGGAATCAGTGGACAAGATTAAGAGTGTAACTTACACGGGTGTAAAATGATCTTAACCCTATATATATATATATAATTTTTAAGTGTAGGTAAAATCTACGCTTTGTTTTATGATTTTACCTTTTACGATTTTTCGTTCCCTTTCCGATTTTAAGTGAAATTCCGATTTTAACTACCTTGCTTCTACCAAACGTTGGAAAAAAATTTGCTCGACCCCACTTTTCTAGGATTTCTAAAACAATCTCTATACCAAACATCCCCTAAAAGCATCGTGGCTGTTAGATCAAAAAAAATTAAGGGGCTCAGATTGAGTATAAGACTTTTATTATAAGTAAGATTATCTTGCCAATATATATATATATATATATATATATATATATATATATATATATATGGAAAGTTATATTGACAAACAAAAAGTTTATAAACTCTTACAAACTATACTAAATATTATGGGTAGTACATGTCAACACACAATGTACAATCCATAGAATATAGTATAGTTTATTTAAGTAAGATGATCCATAGCTTCCTTGTGCTCCCTTTTGCATATTTTATATCTGTGAGTGTGAACGATGATATTTAAGTTGAAGTTTTGTTTCTCATAAATATAATTTTAATTTGCAACAATGGTACCATAATCATAAAAATCTTTACTAGGAATGTTTCTAATCATGACAATGGTTTTTTCCTTATTAATTTGAGTTTAAACGTTCTTATAATATCATTATTGTACATTTGAACGTTTTTGTGAAAGACAACCTATTGCAAATGAGGAATCATTGCATAAATCTCAAAAATTTGGGTGGAATAAATGTTTTTACCTAGTTCGAACACCCGAGTCAAAAGTTATGGACTTCCAAAGTTTTACAATCAAATTGTTAAATTTTGTGCCACATATCAACACTTGGTAAGCCACCCCTCCTGGGGGGAGAGTGTCTCTCTCCAACCGGTCACGTCTCTTGTGAGGCATGTTTGAATGTTATATATTTATATATACATTCAAAACGACCACATTTCCTTAATTCTTTATTAAAAAAAACTATTTAAATTTTTTTCCTTCATAGTTGTCTCGGGTCCATCCTTCGCGGTTTCTTCTTTGTATGTGACATATGCCTCCTCCACCTTGTTGATCATCTCAATATCATGAGCATCACATCAACACTACTTTGAATACTCGCATTGCAACAAACTCTTCAAGCTCAATCCAACTCCATATTCCTTGCACCACAAAGTCCTATCAACGCCAATTGTATTGCCTTCAACGAACCTTCCAACAAAAATCTTTGCTGATCTCTCAAACTCAGTTAGTGCCAAAAAAATGTGGGGAAGCATAAAATTTGGATAGAGGGGACAATCTGGGGTTGAGGATTTTGACAAGTAGTGGGGTTGGTTGTTCAGTTGAAGTACTATATTATGGAGGAATTTTTGTTTTGGGGGTTGAGAAAATGGAAAGAGGAGAAAATTCTGCTGTGAAAAAGAATGCAAGGTCATGTGTTGAGCACTAGAGCTTTGCTTAATTTATGTTTTCAATTTCAACCATAATGCTGCAGGTTTGGTCATAGAGAAATACTTCAAGGTTACAAGTTGTAAAGTGGCTAATACTACAAGGGCGTTTGCTAGAGGAGAAATTTTTTTAAATCCGAAAAATAATCATTACCAGAATGCGGTGAGAAATATATGTTTTCTGGAATGTTAGTAAAAAGTGTTTGGTATCGTAAAATTTTCTCGGGAATTTATGGTTAATTTTACTGAATGTGTGTTTGGTTGGTTGTGAAATATTAGTGGAAAAGTGAGGTTGTTTTACGAAAATAACCCTAGCTTTACGTTTTGTTTGAAATATTATATTGTGCTGAAGGTTAATTTCGTCAATTAATTATTTCCCCGGACCGAAATAGTTCCATCTAATCTATGGGACTTCACTTTTGCATTCCGTACTGTAAATTGCACACAACGTGGTTTGTTGGGAAAAGTTTGTACTCTGAATTTGTTTTCTTTTTCGCGTATCAAATGCGGGTTTCTTTTTTGTCGTACCATGCTTTCTCGAGGAGTGCAAAAAAACCGGGTACCAAAGGGCAAAGGCCCCCAAGTGTTAATTTGTATTTGAGTAAATACTCTTTTTGGTCCCTAATAAAAAACACGGTTCTCATTTTAGTTCCTTACAAAAATAAATTAATCAGTTAGTCCCTAACAAATTCAAAGTTAACTCATTTAGTTGAAATCGTGGTCCCTCACATTCAAAAAAGACCTATATTAGTCCCTCAAAAGGACTAAAATGGGTCTACTTTAAATTTGTTAGGGACTAACTGACTAATTTATTTTTGTAAGGGACTAAAATGGGGACCGTGTTTTTTGTTAGGGACCCAAAAGGGTATTTACTCTATTTTCTCCTAGAAATTAATAGTGGTTCCCTTTTCTTTTTTTTCTTTTTTTTTTAAATTTAGTGGCTTTTCTCATTGCGACTTTATTGGGGAGAGTTACAATCTTCTTTGTGAAATTTTTGTAAAGAAAAAAAAACTAATATTTTATTCCTAATTAGATTTTTTTTTTTAAATGCCGGGGGTGCATAGGCTAAATATTGCATATTCCAAAGATTTACCTAATTTAGAAAATTTGTATAAACAAAATTCCTTTTAAAATGATCCTCAAATCTTTTAATTTTATATTTTTAGAATAGAATTTTAAAAAATAAAAAAAGTAAACATATTAAAGGAGAAAAAATATTAGTATGGTAATTAATTGATAATTTTTAAAAAAACCAAATTGAATCTGTAAATCGAATTCCATTAAACCAAATGAACCTCTAAATTCATGAACAGCCACAGTACATTGAGATTGAGTCCAACGCATTCCACTTTGTCCAGCTGTTTTATTGAATCTGGCTTAGTGGCTCTCTGCCGCTGCACACAAGTGGAGAAGCCTGTCAACCCTTGCAAACTGCAAAGGTGAGTTTCTAGTTCCTTCCTCCATCACTTCTAGCTCCTCTGTATGTTTGTTCACATGTTCTAATTCCTTCTTTAACACTGTTGAATGATGCATGTAGATAAGACTCCTATCCATAACTGACTTTAGAGTTTGATAAACTTTAGATATTGGTATTCTACATAACTGCAAATTTAACATAGTGTTGGGGATTCAAAAAAGTGGTTCTGCTTAGATCATTTATCTCTTGCAGGCAGTTTAAGGTACAAGAGAATCTGCCATGGAATTAACTTGTGCTGCTAGTGCCATGGAATGGAGCATCCAACTTGAGAAGGGCCTTCGTTCTAGTAAACCAGGTCACAGTGATTTCTTTCTTCTTTTTATTTTTTTTTATTTTTATTGTTTGTTCATTTTTAAAATATCTTCTTTGGATTTGCTTCTTCACTGAATCTTATGAATCGTTCATCAGATGTACCTGTCAAAGCCATATTGCAGATGGTGCCCCACCTTCAGCAATGGAGTAGAGAGCTCGAATCTGGCATTGCTTCGAATGCCATGTTTGGTCTTGTGCCAGGAGAAGATAGGCTATTTGCCAATGCCATCCTGTTACGCCTTGCTGATGCCTTTAGGGGAGGTGACAAAGAAATCAGGGTTTCTGTTGTTAAGGTTTTCTTGATTGAACGAAAGCATCCTGATAATGGGAAGCATAAGCAGTGTAAAGGGTTACTGTCAAAGGCCAGAGTAGCTAACCACTTGGAGTTGTTGAAGCGAGTGAAATCTGTTTATGACAGTGGGGATTTGGAGTCCAAGGCACTGGCTTTGGTTCTGTTTGGTTGTTGGACTGATTTTGCCAATGACAATGCTCAGATACGATACTTGATACTTTCGAGCCTTGTTTCTCCTCACGATTGTGAGGTAAAATAAGTTTCTTTTGGTGTTGCTGTCGTTCTGGATGTCTAATTTCATTCTTAATAACACCTCCCATTTGAGTATTATTTCGTTTGTAAATATCAATGATACTTAAGTACCTAGTCATGCTTTCTTCTTGTGTTTCAAAAATTGTGCCATTGTATGGCAAGTGAGAAACTGCAATCTTAATTTGATTTGCAAAACTATATACGAATGGATTGACAATTATTGGTTATTGTGTTTGCCCTTTTCATTTTATAAATGTGCAGGTTGATTGCCTTGGGGCATTCTCCTAATTTTCTTTGCTTTCGAGCTTTGCCTTGTTTAGCCAATCTTCCTTGTAGACTATTTTTTTTTTAACTGGTTTATTGATTATCTACATTAATAGATCTGATATGTTGGATTGGGTTTTTACAGGTAAGAGCATCATTGTTTGCTGCTGGATGTTTTTGTGAGATATCAGATGATTTTGCATGTATTACATTGGAGATGCTGTTAAATATGATGAATTCACCTGCAGTTTCGTTGCCTGTAAAGTTGGATGCAGCACGAGTTTTTACAAAATTGAAGTGCTCATATTCAGTTGCAACTAAAGCATATAAGGTCGATGATTATTTTTTGTTCTGGGACGCTTCTTTGTCTTTGACACATGCATTTACTTTGTGGCTTCCTAGCTGTTGTTCTAGCTGTGGAGCATCTTGTGTAGCCATGTTTGCGTTTGTTTCTGTGTTTGCCTGTCTTCACTTTTTTTCCTAGGGTGTTATTAACATGATACAAAATGGAGAAAAGGAGTGGCTTGAGAAGAATTGAGAAGAAAAGACCTAGAATTCTTTTTACCTGTGGAAGTGAAGTTTTGGAAATTGGTTTTCCACTTTATTATAAATACTTCTAGACACTGCACCTCGATCATATATCAAAGTGAAAAGAAGTTACCTCTTCCACTAGTTTAGTAATGCGTCATCTAGTTCAGTTTAATCAGGCCTGCTAGTTGGTGGTTCATGGAACAATATATTTTCTGTGTTGCTACCTTTACTACTATTAACAATATGGTTGGAAACTAATCAGGCTTGCTAGATGTTTGAAAATAATATCTCAACTTTATGAGAAAATAGAAGTCAAAACTAATATTGTCTTCCTGTGCTGATAAATATAATTACTTTTGCACCAAATGGATTCCTCAATAATATTGAAGCAAGGCTAGTATTCAAATTTACTAAGGATGTAAAATAGTTTAGCAACAATTGTAATGTACAATTAATTTCCGCAAACTTGTGACATTATTTTTTGTGTGTTTCTTTCTTGGAATTGAACATATTTGGGTTTCTTATGTGATGATTGATTTACTGCAGACCGGTCTAGAGTTGATATTAAGTTCTTCAAATGAAGATTTGTTGGTAGCTCTGCTATTTTCAGTTTCAAAACTGGCTTCAGTTTCTACACTTCTCACCTCCAATCTGGTATGTTCCTTCTTTATTCTACTATATGATTTAGACATTCTAGTTGGGTAGGTAGAATGAAAGTGTCCCCTTACTACTTCATCCCAACTTTTCATTTCTCTGTTTGAAAGATTGTGTGGACATTTTCTCAAGGTTCCTATCTTAACCTTCAACCCCCCCCCCCCCCCCCCCCCCCCCCCCCCCCCCCCCAAAGTTATAAACAATTGAGAGTTTGTGAAAAATCGGTGCTAGAGTTTTACTTTAGAAAGGGTGATAAGCAAGTTAAAACCAGTGTGATTAAAAGAAGCACCATACAGCTAGCTTGCGCATGCATATATGTTTTGCACAATTCAGTATAATATTTATTTCAGTGCTTTCTTTGTTAATTTTTTTTTAATTGTTTGGATTCAGGTGGACTATCTTCTTTCATTTCTCAAACGAGAAATAACTTCACATGTACAAGAAACAGCAGTAAGTTGCTTGAATTTTTTAATCAGAAAAGGAGTATGTCAGTATACTCCAGCTCTAAAGCTTTGTTGTAGCACTTCCTTCCAGGTCCTGGAAGGACAGACCCTGGAGCAGTCACCATCCGAATATCAAGCTGGGAAATATGATTGGACAGATGATGAAATTGTTGTTCTGAACAAGTTGTTTTCGGATTCCGGAGTACATTTTTAAAGTAATGTGGCTTACTTGGCATTAATATAAACTTTTTAATTAAATACAAAATTCTGAGGTATTAATGTGCATTTTTTTTATTGAAAATTTAAATTCTGAAGCATATGAGAGTACATGTTATGTTTTGTTATAATGATCCCAGCTTATACCATTATTTTCTCCTTCTCTTGTCATTAGATTCTGTTTTGCATAAATGAAATTTTATAAGCGAAGACATTAGACCTTTTTATGTCTTATTGATCAAGGTGGAGTTAATTAGATAGCTATAAAATATTGCTGAGATATGAGTTGATGAGTTTGCTTTGGCATACATTTATTTTTCGCATGGCCTGCCTAAATGTTTTTCACATGGCATTGGGCCAGAAGCTTGACCTCTTAAAAAACCCAGATTTTTTTATTTGAATGTTATTTCAGGCATCAAAGATTATCCTCACTAAGACTGGTTTTGTAAAGAAAAATAAGTGTGTAGAAAACGAGATAGGATCAGTTATTATCCGATAAGTGCCATAAGTGCCACAACAGGTCACAGGTGATTGTGGCACCAAAGACTTGGGCAAAATATAAGTATTTATATCTACATAAAAATTAGTTTTATCCATTCTGCCATTCTGGGAGGTTATGGCTCCCATTTATGCGTGTTCTCCTGCAAACGGATTTTTTTAATGTGCTTCAAGAGCACAATACTTTTTTGTGGTCCTTTATCGAAAGAAGAAATATTTTTTTCTATTTATATTCTCTTTTTCTTCTAAATTTTCTCATAATCTTTTTTGCCCCTTGTATTTGGAAAGGGAGCACAAGCTCTCGGGGCATAAAAAACGAGCTCCCTGCAAACATGGATTTGTGAAGCTGCTTATATTAAATTGGATTTCACACTTTATAAGGTAAAATACAAATATTATTCTATCTGTAGATTCTATATATATTAGTTAAAGGGAAAATATTTTCTCCTTTTAAAGGAGAAATTTTTTCTCATATTAGTGACTTGATAATATAAGTGGAGCCCACAAAATAGTGGAGAGAAAAAAAGTTTCAAAGTGAGACCCACTTATGTTATGAGTCATTAACATGAGAAAAATTTTCTCCTTTAAAAAGGAGAAAATATTTTCCCTTAGTTAAATTGACTTGGGGAGTGACAATGGAACCTGGGTTAAGAGATATACCCTGCATATCGGGCATTGTACTTTTTGAAGGGTCTGGAGATAGCTTGGGAAATGGGATTCACGTCCGTGATCATTCAGAGCCATTAAGCCGCATAAATATTATTATTATTATTATTATTTTGTAGTTAGTTGATAAAGCCAATATATATATATATATAGATATGTAAGAAAAAATATTTATTAATTTAAATGATATGATTTTGTGTCATTTTAAGTAAAATGACTGTATTTTGATAAGTTTTTACCTTCTCTATCCTTTATAATTTTGTCTTCTCTCTCCTGATTTTGTGGAGAAGAAAGAAAAAATACATCAAAATACAATTGTTTTATTTAAAATCACACACACACAAAGCACATAAACGAACATGGCTTAAAGTTCCTATTAAATATTATCAAGTGTATTATATAAGTAAAATTGATTAAATTAAAAAATTGTTAATAGAATTGATAACTTCAAGAAAATTTAAAATTATTTTAAATTTTTATGTAATAAAAATGTAATTTAACATGTTAAAATAATTTGTATACATTATTTACACAAAGATGTGAGAATTTAACTATTCGTATAACTTTATATTTAAGTTTATCATAATATTGCCATAAATAAATAAAATAAATTCGATTCATATAAACATTAAATTTGTACACATGAGTTTTGACTTTTGTGTTATAACTATCAGAAGTATATTTGGATTACTTTATTTTATACTTAAAAACATATTAAAAAAATTTATTTTTATTTTATTATGAAGACATACGCATGTTATTAATGTAAGGAGATAGGGAATAATGATATATGTTCAAGAAGGAAAACAAAAAACTGACATGGTAAGGAATACAACATAAATTAATTTTTGTTATTAAGACGAACTGTAGAGTAAACTAGCAAAGCTTTCGATCTGATCGTGAACCATACCAATTTAATTGTTTAAACGGCTTGACGGGACATGGAAAGGTAAATTGGGCTTGAAGGGACCGAGCTTTCCAAAACTTTAAAACTTTTTCTTGCATATATACTTTTTAAAAGCAAAACTTTACATAATTATTAACATTTTAAATACAAAAGAGTAAATACACTTTTTGGTTCCTGACAAATTTCACAAAGTCCTTTTTGGTCCCTAACAATAAAAAAGAAACATCGTGATCCCTGAAATTCTAAAAAACAAGCCATGTTAATCCTTTTGTTAGTTGGCATCCAACGGCCAATGTAACGGTGCACACTTGGCACGTTAGTTTGCTGACTCAGAATGAAGTAGTCCACCGTGAAAATAAGACGATGACGTTTTGAACATGACTTAAGTCTCCTTGGAGTTTTGGACACCTGACCTAGAATCCAAGGGTAACCTGACCCAACAAATGGGGTAAATTGAGAACCCTAAATCAGCCTAAATCAACCCTAAACTAAAATATTCCCCAAAAGCTCCGCACGTTGATAACTAAAAATTGACGACAGTAGAAGTTATTTACTGGCTTTGCTGAGGCGTAGGAGAATATGAGTCTTTCTTCTGGCATAGGGGGCTCAAGTGGAAGTACTTCAATAGGGGGTAGAACACTAACAAGAACTGTCGGTCGAAGGTGCAAACGTGGGAGGCAAACTATCGTCTATACCTCCAAAACTGAGAGAAACTCAAACATGGCATTCTTTGGGTGCCCTAATTTCAAGGTATACATGTGTAATATGTGTTTATTTAAGTTGAAACATCTGATCACCGTGATTTGTTATTTTGGCAGGAGAAGAAGCCATTTTGTGATTTTTTTAGATGGTTAGATGATGTATCTAATGAAAGGATGAAGCTGGAAGATGGAAGAATACACAAGGTGGAGTTAGATGTTGCTGAAATGGATTTCAAGTTGAAGTATGTGGACATGATGATGAGTGAGCAATTGCAAGTTAAGCTGAATGACCAAGGTGTGAAGATTATTGAGAAAGAACTGAAGATTAATGACCAGGAAAGAAAGTTGAATGAGCTATACCTGAAGATGGTTTCAGAGTTAGATAGGATGGACAAGAAAATTAGGCATGTTGGTAGGTCAGCTAGGGTCATAGTTGGTGCCTGTGTAGGTCTGATCATGATTTGTATTTTTGTTGCAAGTGTGGTAACAATCAAAGCAAGTGTACCCAATGTATTTTTTCTTGACTGAAATGTAATGAGTACTCAGTACTTTTTTATTATATGCTTATTTTGTATTGGTTCGAATCTGTTTTTGATGTGCTTTATTTCTCTGGTAAAGCTTAAACTATATGTAAATGCCATGAACAAGCTCATGGATTATTCCTTGCCATCTGTTTGCATCATATGTTTTAGTCCTTTTCTGTATTCAATGTCATCTCAAGCTAATGGATTATAAGCATTAAGCTATTTTTCTGCATACTTAGGCTGGAATCAATGTATCAGCTGGAAGCAAACCACAAATATATATGTTAAATCAACAAATCATTGTGTCAGAATTCGGAAGTTAGAATGCAATCATATTTGTTAATTCGGAGAGTTTATTCCCGTTTTGGTCCCTGACAAATTCCACAAAGCCCTTTTTGGTCCCTAGCACTAAACAAGGGACATGAAATTAGAAGTTGAAATACAATCATATTTGTTAAACTAGAAGTTAGAATGCAATCACAAGTTGGATTTCTAAATCATGAAATCATTGTATCATAAACCACCAACCACATATATATGTTAAATGCAATCAGAAGTTGGAAGTTAACCATTCATCAGAATTATGAAACATCATATTTGAAACATCATATTTGAATCAGTATATTTGAATATTGGATGTACAGGAGTGCATTACAAAATAAAGCCAACTGACTGTTGAATAAAAAAAGGCCTCTAATACAAAATGGCCTTTGAATCACTATTGAGTACAATAAAAAAGGGTACAACCATGTGTTTCCAAAAAAACATTCACATAATAAGGCCTCGAAATACATAATGGCAAGGAATTACAAAAAAAAGTATTTCACATAATAAGGAACCCTTCATCAGTTGGCTATGCACTACTCCCAGGTCATAGACATCAGTTGCTCATTTTCTTGAGGCAGACATTGGTGGCCTAAAACTAGGTGTACTCATGAAGGCCAATAATCTGCTTCGTGTGCCACCGGTGGCTGCATTTAGAGTTTCATTACTCAAAATTCCAGTTGCCTGTGCTAGATTTGATGGAGGTGGGCTGCTACCTCTCAAGTTTCCCTCATGTGGCTGAGAACTACCAACTAGTGCAGGGCTTCCTTGACTTAATGAGATTTCTTCTACTGAGCTTGATCCTATCATAACATTGATTGGAATTTCTTGTCTTGCTAGTCTCTTCCCTTTTCTTGGTAGTTGGTGGTCCCTTACATGTCTTTGCATAGTGTAAGAACCTGCACCGTTAATTAAGGAAATTAATCAGTTAATTATGAGTTTAATGAGATAATTCCATAATTGACCCTAATAATTATTATGAGGCTCTAATAATTATAGTAAGTGAGTAATAATGGTGAAAGTTGCTTTTCAAACGAAAATTGCAGATACCGGTTATGCTAGTCGGTATAAGTGAGTATCGGCAAAGTATCCCGGAAAATTATAATAAGTGTATGAATATTCCTAGAATAATATATAGGACTTGTAAAACGAGTTTCAAGTTAAAATCATGAGAACTGGTGCAAGAACTGATACTGGCTATGGAAAAGCGCGTACCGGAAAGGTGCCCCAAAAAATATAAGACAAATATGATAATTCTTGTAAAATTGAGTAGGTTAAGAATCCTGAGTTTTGGATTAAAATGCTAAGCGTAGAAATTAAAGTTAATAATGTGTATTTATTGCTTAAATGACTATATATAGAGGGTTGCACACAACACTAGGCTGATCCTCCAGCCTTGTATGCGTTAGTTGGCTGCTGCCACCTTCCCCTCTCTTGGTCATTTTCGTTTTTACTTAGAAACCTCCAAAGACATCACCTTTCTTCATGATTTCTTCATCTAAAAACCTTGGTTGAGTGTGGTTGAGTCTTGGGGTGAATGTTAAGCCTTCTTTTCTGAGTCGAGTGAGCTGCCTTGTGAGGTTAAGGTGCTGAGTCTTTTGAGTTGTGAGGTTGGGGCCTTTGTCTTGTGTGTGGAGGCTCCAAGAAGCTTCCTTTGTGAAGAAAGGGCCAAGCTTTGGTAGCATTTTCGTGTGCAGTGGAAGTCTGAACCTGGGGAGTGTCAAGTGAGCTCCAAGAGCCTTTTGTTCTGAGTTTGAAGCTTGGGTATGTTGTACCAACCTTTGATCATGAGTTTAATGCTTAAAAATGGAACCTTGATGCATGTAATGAGCTAAGTTGACAACTTAAGGGTGGGTAAGGTTAAACACCTGGGGAGTGTCAAGTGAGCTCCAAGAGCCTTTTGTTTCGAGTTTGAAGCTTGGGTATGTTGTACCAACCTTTGATCATGAGTTTATTACTTAAAAATGGAACATTGATGCATGTAATGAGCTAAGTTGACAACTTAAGGGTGGGTAAGGTTAAACACACCTAGAAATGCATGTTTAGGCTTCTGTAATCGGTAAAAATGGAACCTTGGAAGGATATCTTCGCGAAATGCAGAAACTGCATTCTGTCGCGAAATATTCGGATATTTGATCGTGAAATATCCGGATATTGATATCCGGATATGGATATCCGGATATGGGGATATGGATATCCGGAGATATTGATATCCGGATATGCCCCCGACATATATCAGGATATTCTGGGTTTGCGAGGAACAGTAGCTTACTGTTCATCCTGAACTGATGTTTAGGGGTTTCTGGACCCTAGATTGAGGAAGTTGAACTTCTGTATTAATTGGACTAAGTCAGAATCAAGTGATTAAGGGCTTATGGCTTTGTGTGAAGCCTCAAGACGGAAAACGTATAAGAAAGGCGTTGTCTTTATGATGTATGCTTGTAGTGCATGTTTATTGATTTATTATTGGTCCATATCAGATTGTGATTCTGCTGTGTTTAGACTTTGAGGATTGGTTGGACTCTTGACTTGGAGTGTTAGCTTGCAAGGTAAGCTTTCGTGTCCTCGGTTTAGCCATTGTGTAGTTCCACCGTGCCCCATGGGGGAATGGTTACATGCATCCTGTGTTACATGCTTTGATATATTTGGAATGCTGTTGAGCTTTATGTGTAATGGCTTTTAATATGCACGTGTTGTTCCATCTTGACGGTAAGCCTGAGTATGTGGCGTCATACAAAACGGTGATCCGAGGTGGATGCAAGTGGCGTCTTGCACTATGTGTGGGTATTTGGCATATGTAAATCCTGCTCTTCTCTGGCCAATAGAATAATATTGACACACATGACATGATTATCTGCTGCATTGTATTGTTTTAAAAATGATATTGATGAACTGCTTTTGAACTTATATTGCACATGTAAGTGAGCTTGGGGTGAAAGATCCTTGAGGACCCCTTGTCTTACTGAGATTTCTTGTTTAGAGATCTCACCCCATGTTTGGGGCGCTTATTTCAGGTTCAGGTAATTTGGGGGCTGATGTCTCTGGTGGCAGAAGGCCAGAGCTTAGTTGATGATATTGTTGTCATTTATGCTGACATGTTGGATGCTGGTTATATCTGCTGATTTGATGTATTAGCTTACTTTTATTATGTTGTTGTTGTTGAGACGATGTGGGCTTTGTTGCCTTATTTGTGTGAGCATGTGGATTGTCCATGTCACTGATGTTAGTACTTATAATTGGAGTTGTATAAACTGCTAGTTGGATCGGTCTACGTGTTGTAGTTCCGTGTCTAGAGACATACTTATATTATTTATGTTATGAGGTATTTCAGTTAGCTGTCTTTTGCAATCTACATACAGACAATATTTTTATTAATCGATTCAATAAGCAAGCTGGTAATGATAATGACATCATAATTGAAAAGAAAAAGATATTCTGCATTTTTAATTAAGCGCAGCTTAATACGATAGTATGATAACATTACCGGATATATACGAGGTGTTACATTTATGGTATCAGAGCAATGGTTCGAGGGAAAAGCCTGTATGTATTGCAATAGCTAGGATGTTTGGTTGCGTCTGTCTTGTGTGTTTACTGCGTCGAATTTTATTATGATAATGCATATGTGATCACATTGTGTGGGCCTGATCAACTCATAATTTGTGTAACTTGTACAGAGTCATGGTCAGGTCCGGGAGAACTCGAGAGACTTCTGAGGATCAACCCGATCCTATCATGACTGCATTGGCTGAGATGCAGGCGGATAGGTTAGCCGATCAGGAGGCCACTAGATTGGCCAACACGACAATGATGGACGTTGTTCGCGAGGCGAACCTGATAGCCGCAGAAGAGGTTCGTGAAGCGAACGGAGGACCACTGAGGATGTCCTCGAGGCGAACAGGATGGCGAACATGACGATGATGAGAGTCAAGTTGGAGGAGATGAGGGATGGTCCTGTTGTAGGTCAGTTTCCACCGCCACCACCGCCGCCGCCTCCACCTAGTGTTCAGGATGAGAGCCTGAGTCACATTGGCAGTGATACTCATGTCGCCGAGACGATGGAGACCCTTGTGGGGCCTGCTGAAGATCGTGATGTGATTGATCGTCGGCCGAATGCTTTTAGGAAGCATAAGCCACCTGTGTTTGATGGGTCTTTGGATCCTATTGCTGCAGCGAGATGGTTACAGGCGCTGGACAAAATATTTCGGGTCATGCAGTGTACAGACCCGCAGAAGCTGATGTTCTCGACTTACATGCTGGAGGGCGATGCCCATGAGTGGTGGACGAACACCTCTCGTGCTTATGAGAAGCAGGGTCATGTCATGACGTGGCCATTCTCTAAGGAATGCTTT
The DNA here is from genome assembly GCF_033153095.1 of Gastrolobium bilobum. Taxonomy (NCBI): domain Eukaryota; kingdom Viridiplantae; phylum Streptophyta; class Magnoliopsida; order Fabales; family Fabaceae; genus Gastrolobium; species Gastrolobium bilobum. The sequence continues at coordinate 68,939 of NW_026895198.1, read as the reverse complement.
TTGGGCAAGTACTTTCTCTACGATGCGCAGGAGAGGAAGCAAGGGGAATTTGATGATTGGTTCAGGGCTCGATGTCTATTGACGAGTACCTGGCCAAGTTTAATGAGCTTGTGAAGTTTGTGCACTTCCGGATGGTTCCTCCTACTCCGATGTTTCTGGCTGCTAAGTTCCGCAGAGGACTTAGTGAGGTGATTGCTGAACATATTGCTGGAGCTTCTTCGAGGGATTTTGGTACACTGGTTCAGCAATGTAAGGACATTGAGGATGTCTGCATTGCGAGCAAGGCCAAGAGGGCCAAGGTCGACGAGACCAAGGGGACTGTTAGTTCCACTCCTGCTCCTACTTCTTGGAAGGACAGGAAGTTTGCTGGGAAGAGAAAAGGTAAACAGTTGGTGACTAGGCAGGCGCCTGGTCAATTCACGAGGGCTGCTTCGCAGCAAGGGAGTTCTGCTAGGCCTCCTTCCACTCCGAGATGTGCGGGGTGCGGAAAGGAGCATGCTGGTCGTTGTGCTTCGGGTCAGTTGATCTGTTTCCAGTGTGGCAAGGAGGGCCACTTCTCTAAAGACTGTCCGTCGTCTACGGCGAGAGCTGCAGCTGTTCAGGCAGTTCCTTTGCAGATGGTTCCGATGGCTTCTACTTCGGCACCTGCGGTGCCACCTTATGATGGGCGTGTGTACACCTTGGATAGGCAGCAGTCGGACCGCGCTCCGAACCTTGTTAGAGGTACTGTGTCTATTGGTGGTATTGCTGTTGATGCATTGTTTGATTCCGGGGCTACGCATTCGTTTGTTGCTACCCCGATTGCTTTGGGGCTTGAGTTGCTCATGTCTGTGCTTTCTCCACCGATGCGGGTGACTACCGCCACCGGAGAAATATGTGATTCTACCACTGTACATCGCGATGTAGCGTTTCTGTGGGACGGACGTGAGTTCTCGGTGGATCTGATAGGATTGCCGATGGCCAACTTGGAGATTATTCTGGGCATGGATTGGTTGTCTAGAAACTATGCACTGATTGATTGTTGTGCAAAGCGCGTGGTGATGTCTCCGTGTGATTCCACAGCTAGTTCCTCGCCATATATTTCATTGCTGCAGGCTAGGAAGGCCTTGAGAGCAGGGGCATTTGGTTATGTCATGTTGGGAGGTTTTGTGAGTGGGACACAGGAGGATATCACTGGCATTCTTGTGGTGGGGGAGTTCCTCAAGGTGTTTCCTGAGGAGATTCCTGAGTTTTCGCCACAGCGGGAGATAGAGTTCTCCATTAATTTTTTTCCTGGAGTGAGGCCTATTTCTTTAGCTCCATATCGGATGTCGCCACCGAAGTTGGATGAGCTGAAGAAGCATATTGAGCATCTTTCGGCGAAAGATTTCATTCGGCCGAGCGTGTCTCCTTGGGGAGCACCGGTCATCTTTGTGAAGAAGAAGGACGGGACAATGCGATTGTGCACCGACTACAGGAAGTTGAACAAGGTGACGATCAAGAACAAGTATCCCCTTCCTCGGATTGATAATCTGTTGGATCAGCTCATGAGTGCTTGCGTGTATTCCAAGATTGATCTCTGGTTCGGATACCATCAGATTCGGGTGAAGTCGGAGGATGTCCCTAAGACCGCGTTTCGTTCGAGATACGGTCACTTTGAGTATTTGGTGATCCCGTTTGGACTCACCAATGCGCCGGAAGTGTTCATGGATTACATGAACAGGATTTTCCAGCCGTATCTGGATCAGTTTGTGATCATCTTTATTGAGACATTCCGATTTACTTCAAGACTGAGGAGGAGCATGCGGAGCATCTGAAGATTGTTCTGCAAGTGCTGAAGGAGAAAAAGTTTATGCTAAGCCTTCTAAGTGTGAGTTTTGGCTCAAATCAGTCAAGTTTCTGGGGCATGTGATTTCAGCGGATAAAGTTGTAGTGGATCCTAACAAGATTGAGGCCGTGCTGGATTGGGAGACGCCCAAGACAGTTACGGAGGTGAGGAGCTTCTTAGGTTTGGCAGGTTACTATCGGAGGTTTATCAAGGGTTTCTCCACGATGGTTCTCCCTTTGACTCGCCTTACCCGAAAGGAGACTCCACTTGTGTGGACTCGCGAGTGTGAGGATTGCTTTTCAGGAGTTGAAGGAGAGATTGACTACTTCACCTGTGTTGGTCCTTCCTGATCTTGAGGAGCAGTTTGAGCTTTACTGTGATGCTTCTGGAAGGGGGCTGAGCTGTGTGTTAAAGCAGTCTGGTAGAGTTGTTGCTTTCGCTTCGAGGCAGTTGAAGCCTCATGAGGAGAACTACCCGACTCATGATTTGGAGTTGGCTGCGATTGTTTTTGCTTTCATGATTTGGAGGCATTACCTGTTCGGTATGCATTTTGCGGTGTTCAATTTCCACAAGAACTTGAGGTATCTGTTTGATCAGAAGGAGATGAACATGAGGCAGAGGAGATGGATGAAATTTCTGAAGGACTACGACTTTGAGTTGAAGTACCATCCTGGCAAGGCCAATGTGGTAGCTGATGCTTTGAGTCAGAAATGCGTGAGTCTATCCAGTTTGACTATAGGTGACTTCGACATCATAGAGAAGTTTCGAGACTTGAAAGTGACTTCCTTGTTTGGGGGTGCACTTCTCGAGATGGAGACTGTGAGAGTCAGGCATGAACTTATGGAGAAGATCCACAAGGCGCAAGTGCAGAGAGAGTGTCTCGACTACGTGAAGAACCAAGACGGTGTGTCTTGGAATGAGGATGGACTTCTGTTGTTTCAGAAACGTGTTGTGATTCCTCGAGGTCCTTTGACCAAAGAGGTTATGGCGGAGGCCCATAAGGGACATTTTACTATTCACCCTGGTGCTACAAAGATGTACCAAGACCTGAAGAGGAATTTCTGGTGGCCAGGAATGAAGAAGGACATAGCTGTGTATGTGTCCAAGTGTTTGATCTGCCAGAAGGTGAAGATTGAACATCAGAAGCTGTCTGGTAAACTTCAACCTCTTGAGATTCTGGAATGGAAATGGGAGAGCATTTTCATGGACTTCATTGTGGGTTTGCCGAAGACTCAGGTTGGCTGTGACTCGATATGGGTCATTGTGGACAGACTGACGAAGTCTGCCCATTTTCTTCCAGTGAAGGTGAGCTTCACGACTGAGCAGTTGGCCAAACTATATGTTCGCGAGATCGTGAGGCTTCACGGGGTGCCCGAAAGTATCATCAGTGATAGGGACCCGAAGTTCACATATCAGTTCTGGGAGGCACTGCAGGGAGCTTTTGGTACTCAGTTGAGATTGAGTACAGCCTATCACCCTCAGACTAATGGACAGACTGAGCGGACTATCTAGACCTTGGAGGACATGTTGCGGGCTTGCACATTGGAGCAAGGCTCGGCATGGGATAGGTACCTTCCGTTGGAGGAGTTTTCGTATAACAACAGTTTCCATGCTAGCCTGGGCACGGCACCTTACGGGGCAATGTACGGTAAAATGTGTCGTACACCTACCTGCTGGTCTGAGGTTGGAGATAAAGAGTTGTTTGGATTGGACTTTGTTCAAGATACTACCCAGCAGATCCAGATGATCAGAGAAAAGCTGAAGCAGGCGCATAATCGCCAGAAGAGTTACTACGATGTCAAGGATCGTCCACTGCAGTTCAGTGAGGGTGAGCACGTGTTTGTGAGACTTTCACCTGTCACCGGTGTTGGACGGGCACTCGGAGTGAGGAAGCTGGGCCCGCGGTTTATTGGGCCATACCAGATTCTTGGTAGAGTAGGACCTGTTGCCTACCGTCTTGCCTTGCCTCCGAACTTGGCCAACATCCACGACGTGTTTTACGTGTCTCAGCTTCGCAAGTATGTAGCGGATTCTTCGCACGTGGTGCAACCAGATGATGTAGAGGTTCGAGAGAACTTGAAAACTCCCGTCGGACCACTCAAGATTCTCGATCGTGGCGAGAAACAGCTAAGGAGCAAGATCATTCCGATGGTCAAAGTGCAATGGTCAGGAAGGACTCCCGAGGAGTGTACCTGGGAGAGAGAGGACGAGCTTCTCCGGCAGTATCCCGATTTCTGAGACAGGTATATTCTGATTTTGAGGACAAAATTCTAAAAAGGTGGGGTGAATGTAAGAACCCCCACCGTTAATTAAGGAAATTAATCAGTTAATTATGAGTTTAATGAGATAATTCCATAATTGACCATAATAATTATTATGAGGCTCTAATAATTATAGTAAGTGAGTAATAATGCTGAAAGCCGCTTTTCAGACGAAAAGTGCAGATACCGGTTCTACTAGTCGGTATAAGTGAGTACCGGCAAAGTATCTCGAAAAATTATAATAAGTGCATGAATATTCCTAAAATAATATATAGGACTTGTAAAACGAGTTTCAAGTTAAAATAATGAGAACTGGTTCCAGAACTGATACTGGCTATGGAAAAGCGCATACCAGAAAGGTGCTCCAAAAAATATAAGAAAAATATGATAATTCTTGTAAAATTGAGTAGGTTAAGAATCCTGAGTTTGGGATTAAAATGCTAAGCGTAGCAATTAAAGTTAATACTGTGTGTTTATTGCTTAAGTGGATATATAGAGGGTTGTACACAACCCTAGGCTGATCCTCCAGCCTTGTATGCGTGAGTTGGTTGCTGCCACCTTCCCCTCTCTTGGTCATTTTCGTTTTTACGTAGAAACCTCCAAAGGCATCACCTTTCTTCATGATTTCTTCATCTAAACACCTTGGTTTAGTGTGGTTGAGTCTTGGGGTGAATGTTAAGCCTTCTTTTCTGAGTTGAGTGAGCTGCCTTGTGAGGTTAAGGTGCTGAGTCTTCTGAGTTGTGAGGTTGGGGCCTTTGTCTTGTGTGTGGAGGCTCCAAGAAGCTTCCTTTGTGAGGAAAGGGCCAAGCTTTGGTAGCATTTTCGTGTGTAGTGGAAGTCTGAACCTGGGGAGTGTCAAGTGAGCTCCAAGAGCCTTTTGTTCTGAGTTTGAAGCTTGGGTATGTTGTACCAACCTTTGATCATGAGTTTAATGCTTAAAAATGGAACCTTGATGCATGTAATGAGCTAAGTTGACAACTTAAGGGTGGGTAAGGTTAAACACACCTAGAAATACATGTTTAGGTTTCTGTAATCGGTAAAAATGGAACCTTGGAAGGATATCTTCGCGAAATGCAGAAACTGCATTCTGTCGCGAAATATCCGGATATTTGATCCTGAAATATCCGGATATTGATATCCGGATATGGGGATCTGGATATCCGGATATTGATGTCCGGATATTTCCAGTGAGATATCCGGATATTGATATCCGGATATGCCCCGACATATATCCGGATATTCTGGGTTTGCGCGGAACAATAGCTTACTGTTCATCCTGAACTGATGTTTGGGGGTTTGTGGACCCTAGATTGAGGAAGTGGAACTTCTGTATTAATTGGACTAAGTGTGAATCAAGTGATTAAGGGCTTATGGCTTTGTGTGAAGCCTCAAGACGTAAAACGTATAAGAAAGGCGTTGTCTTTATGATTATTGCTTGTAGTGCATGTTTATTGATTTATTATTAGTCCATATCAGATTGTGATTCTGCTGTGTTTGGACTTTGAGGATTGGTTGGACTCTTGGCTTGGAGTGTTAGCTGGCAAGGTAACTTTCGTGTCCTCGGTTTAGCCATTGTGTAGTTCCACCGTGCCCCATGGGGGAATGGTTATATGCATGTTGTGTTACATGCTTTGATATACTTGGAATGCTATTGAGCTTTATGTGTAATGACTTTTAATATGCATGTGTTGTTCCATCTTGACAGTAAGCCTGAATATGTGGCGTCATACAAAACGGTGATCCGGGATGGATGCAAGTGGCGTCTTGCACTATGTGTGGGTATTTGGCGCATATAAATCCTGCACTTCTCTGGCCAGTAGAATAGTATTGACACACATGACATGATTATCTGCTGCATTGCACTGTTTTAGAAATGATATTGATGAACTGCTTTTGAACTTATATTGCACATGTAAGTGAGCTTGGGGTGGAAGATCCTTGAGGACCCCTTGTCTTACTGAGATTTCTTGTTTAGAGATCTCACCCCACGTTTGGGGCGCTTATTTCAGGTTCAGGTAATTTGGGGGCTGATGTCTCTGGCGGCAGAAGGCCAGAGCTTAGTTGATGATATTGCTGTTATTTATGCTGACATGTTGGATGCTGGTTATATCTGCTGATTTGATGTATTAACTTACTTTTATTATGTTGCTGTTGTTGAGACGATGTGGGCTTTGTTGCCTTATTTGTGTGAGCATGGGGATTGTCAATGTCATTGATGTTAGTACTTATAGTTGGAGTTGTATAAACTGCTAGTTGGATCGTTCTACGTGTTGTAGTTCCGTGTCTAGAGACATACTTATATTATTTATGTTATGAGGTATTTCAGTTAGCTGTCTTTTGCAATCTACATACAGGCAATATTTTTATTAATCGATTCAATAAGCAAGCTGGTAATGATAATGACATCATAATTGAAAAGAAAAAGATATTCCGCATTTTTAATTAAGCGCAGCTTAATACGATAGTATGATAACATTACCGGATCTATACGGGGTTTTACACATAGTGTCCAAACTGATCACATTTAGGACATTTGGCTGCATAGGTCCTTTTCACTTTCTTTGCACTGCTTCCTTGTTCTTCACTTGGGTCCTTCCTCTTGTGTTTCTTGGGACACCCAGTTTGCCTTTTCAGTGTTGGAGGAAGAGGTTTAGGTTCATCAGATGAAGGCCAATACTTGTCTGAATTTACTGGGTTCAAGGTGTGTGCATAAGTGACATGCAAAGCATCCACTTTAAGCCATTGATGCATATAATTCTTAGCAGGTTCATTTTTGTGACAAATGACTGTTATTGCATGCTCACATGGCAGTCCAGTCAACTACCATGCATTGCAGGCACAAGATTGAGTTGTTAAATTCACTCCAACTCTCTCACCCTTGCCACTGACTTCATAGATATCTTGGTGCAGATTCCTGAAAGTAGCCTTTTGTAAACCATGAACTTAAAAGAAGGAAAAAATTAAATTTTGTGCGGAAGAAGCGACTTTTGTCCACCCTCAATCATGTTCAAGCCATGAATCATGCAATAGACATGTTAGGGTTTAAAGTTGATACCTTTATTCGGATAATTATTCCTGATCAAATGCGTTCTTGGTCAATTCTTCAGACTTGAAGAACACAAGTCCTCCGATGGAAATCAACACCACCTTGGTGTCTTGTAAGAGAAGAACACTTTTTCGAATGCCCAATATTATTCAATGGAGATTGCTAGACTCAAGAGAATAATAGAGATTGGGTGGTGCCTTTGGTTATTCCAAGAGAGAGATAGCTGCCACACTGATGTGTGTTGGCTAAGGTTTCAATGGAAAAAATTAGAGTAGAAGAATAGATACAAAAATAATTGTTTTCCTTAATTTTGGTCAATCAATCCAATTGATTTATTTCCCTAATTTCAGCTAATTAATTTACTTAATTGATTTCCTTTAATTTTGGTCAATCTATCCAATTGATTTATTTCCCCAATTTCAGTCAATTAATTTAATTAATTGGTTTCCTTAATTTTGATCAATCATTCCAATTGATTTGTTTCCAATCAATCTAATTGATTGATTTCCTTTATTTTCTCCATCTTCAATAAATCTCATTTAATGACTATATTTAAATTCCAATTTCAAATTTGAAATTCAAAATTATAATTAAAATTAATTTTATTTAAATTCAAATTTCAAATTCGAAATTCAAAATTAGAATTCAAATTAATTTTATTAATTTAACATTTAAATTAATTAGGTTACATCATGGATCAAGTCTAACTTGACCCATGATGCCACCTACTCTCTCTTGGCCCAATATGTGAGCTTTTCCAACTTAGGCCTATTATGCCTTACTGGGCTCAAAACACATATGCCTTATTGGGCCCAAAACGTGTGCGACCCATCAGGCCCAACATAGCCACTGACATAAATGGGCTTGGGCCCATTAGGCCCAATCCATCTAATGACAACACAGAGCACTAGCAATGCTTGGTTGTCCCAGAACTAGTTGAGTCCATCGAATGATCAACCTGTTATACCTATTTGGTTACCGTGTGAATTATCCTTTTGTCTCGGTTATCCATCCCATTGACCTAGGTCAAGAAAAATGTATCAACCCCTACGGTCTAGGGTTAGCTTTTGCTGAAACAGGGAATCTTCATTTACGGACTCTAAAGAGCGGCCATCTCATGACTCCTTTACTATGCATAGATTCCCGAGTCCCGTAAATGTCATCCCGGTTTCACCGGTCTACGGATAACATAATCTCTCTCAGAGATTGACGAATTTCTTTAGCTTGTCACACTAGCCCTGAGTCCTTAGGGCATGCCCAAGAGTATACCTACGAGTCTCCATGTTTCAGGCAGACAAGATATACAATCAAAGCAAGCCTTCCAGAGCACAGGTCTATACGACAACGTCAGGTCTAAGGAAAGACACACCCAAATAATAAGAGACATTACCTATTGATACGATCTGTGAGATTTTCTTGTAGTGTTTCTTTGTGGGTCAGTTCAGTGCGAGCTACTCTCCAATAGGTCCACCCACGTGTCAGCTAAGACATCTCCATGTCTGTAGCTCACGAAAACTCTTCCTTGCATCTCCATGCAAGTAGCTGAGTCATGGTAGTCTTACCTGAGATCACCAATGCCCATTATTGGTATCTCTAGACTCGGAACATATTTCTGGCAATGGACGTGTGGTGTCATTGAGCCCTCATGATCGTGATCCATATCACAAATCCTCAATGTGACACCCGTTACATTCCAAAGGCTTTATCTAATTACTCATATTCAATATTTGAGATATGCAATATGAAACAAGATAAATAATGTTTTTATTCATAAAATATATATTCATAACAAATAAAGAAGTACATGGGTCCATCTTACTCTCAGATTGTCTTTAGGACACCTATGTACTAAAAATTTCCTGTCCAAATTGGTGTCCATGAATTGCTGAGTACCTTTAATTTATCAAGCTTCTTCTGTTGAGAGGAGCTATTTTGCCCCTAATAGTTCCTAGAACCCTTTGATGTGCTGCCATCCTCCTCATAATGTAACACCTCAATTCCTCACAAAGACTGATTATTGTTTGAACCTATAACCAACAATTTTGGCATTCCAAGTCTCTGCCATGTTGTTGGTTATGTTGTCACATTTGGGCCAGTGACGGAAATATGCCTTTACCCAACATGAGGGATCAATGTTATCCAAATACTTCCATGCTGCTTCATTTAACTCTTTCAATCGTTGCATTGTCTTCTGGAACTGTGGAACAGTGTTGCATCTTGCACACTCCCAAACAATGCCTCTGATGGCCTTATCTTTCCACTGTTTTTTAAAAATTTTCCATACATGTTGCACACAAAATCGATGATGTGCACTAGGTATGACCTCTTTCAATGCTGGAATCAAACCCTGCACACAGAGACCAAACAAGCAAAAAACCATGAGTTGATAAGAACCACTTTCAAATAAACAGACCACATTCAAAACAAATGGGACAAAATACAATACATACCTTCTGTTGATCAGAAATAAAATTCCAACTATAGACTCCATGATTGCCAATGTCTTATTGTAACATAGTCAAAAACCGCTTCCAGTTCTCTTTGGTTTCACTATCCACCACTGCATAAACAATGACATAGAAGCTCTTGTTTGCATCCTCACCAACTGCACTCGACAACTGTCCTCCATAATATCCTTTTTAAAAACAACCATCCAGACCAATTAATGGCCTGCAACCATCTTTGAACCCTCTCTTACAAGCATAAAGACATATATACATTTTGAAAAATATTGGTTGGGCTTGTGGGTCAGGTTGGGGTATGACTTGCATTTGACAAGTGGAGCCAGGATTGCTTCTCAAAAGCTCTCCTAGGTAGTCTCTCGACTTTGCATATTGCTCTTTTCACATTCTTCAATTCTGGCATTAGCTTTATGAAGTGCCTTGCTGACTTTCTTCAAATGGACATGCACCTTATACTCATCTTTCATATGTTGTTATGCTTCAGCCCTTGTCATGTTGGGCTGTGTCATTAACCTTTTCTCCAATTTTTTTGCAACCCAATCCTTACTTGCCCTCTTACTTTTGAATAGTTTACAACAAGAGTGTGAGTCATTAAAAGTTTTTACTGGGAAAGACTTTGTGGTTCCAAGCATAAAAAATCATTCACTCACAGTCTTCACTACTACATTTGGCTCGTGCTCTGATCTTGTCATTTTTCACCCACTTAAATTGTCTCCCTAAACTAATATTATAGTCTTTCACAACATTTTTAAATGTATCTAAACTCACAAACTCCATTCCAAGCTCTAAGTGGACATGACCAAATGTATCATCCTCATTAAACTTTGGATTGACAGGACTTTCAACCTCCTCATCACCACTTGAAGGAGGAGTCTTCAACTCTTCAGAGTTATATCCATACACATCCTCCTCGAATGACATTTGCTTCTCCTCTTCCATTGTATTTTCCCATGCCTGCTCCTCAACATCCTTTTTTTTTCTTCTTTTTGATACACAATTTTTTTCCAGTAGCCTTAGGTATACACTCATACACCTCTTCACCCTCTGTTTGGTCCTCAAAACCTGGTGGAGGAGGCTTATATGGCTCATCCTCCACACTATCATATGAGTCACTAGACAATCCATCACCATTTCCACTATCTTATCCATCACAAGAGGAAATATGATTAGATCCACTGCCAAATGAATCACCATGAACCTTTTCATCACCACCACTATCATATTCGAACCCATCACTTCTTTCTACAGGTGCAGGTGCTATAATATCAGGGATTGCAATGCAATCTTCAAAAATATATATCTATATTGTTCCCATTACATAAGGAAGCCTTAACCATTTCCACAATATCAGAGTCCTTACTAAGAGGTCTTAAACCTACCTCTAAATCCACTTCATTTGGCTTGAGCCACAACATCTGCTTACAACTCTCATACCCATAACCCTTGAATAGAGTTTCAAGGTCACGCAGGTTCACAAAATCAGCATCCATCTCAGGTAAATCATCTACTTTACCATTTACATAGGTTAGGACCCCTTCATCATTTCTCACTAACACACCCCCATGATGATACCTTATCACTATATATTCATCCATCTATAAAACAAACAGACCACATTGCAATTACTTCATACTACCACAAGGCTATTGCAATTTTATTTAACAATATTAACAAACAATCAGTTTTTACTACGATATGAAGATGCATATATAACTTAACACTCATGGAGAAACATACAGTACAGTGTGGAAACAGACAAAAACATGTCAGCTTTACAAAATAGGCATGCAATTCATTTACCCAACAAGAGGGTCCACAAAACGCTAAAAAATGGCAACATATTATTGAAACCGGGACCACATACATAAAAGGGTTTGTATTTTCTAAACCCTAACCAAAACTTTAGCAGGGACCACACATGGGGGACCATATTCAACATAAAATACAGAACAATTGTGAAGGGGGACAATATATAAAGATCAGTTCTGACAACACGTACCTTCGTGCATGTCAGTTAACACCCACAATCATACTTTCCTAAACCACCAAAGAAGCAACTGTTCCAAATCCTTGCAAGTCCACACGCGATCTGCACCCAGAAACCACCCCAACTCACAATGCTGACCAGTAACGAAGCTCAGGAGTAAACATGGAGGTTCTTCGCAAGTAACCAGCAAAGTTAGTGTGTATGTCTAACAACGGTAACGACCAAGGTAGTTGATGAGTAATCTCAACTCAACGAACGACGTCGTCTGCTTATAATACATACACTTAAGTCATGTTCAAAATGTTGTCGTCTTATTTCTATGGTAGACTACTTCATTCCGAGTCAACAAACTAACGTGCCAAGTGTGCACCATTACGTTGGTCGTTGAATGCCAACTAACAGAAGGACTAACGTGGCTTGTTTTTTAGAATTTCAGGGACCACGATGTCTCTTATTTATTGCTAAGGACCAAAAAGGACTTCGTGGAATTTGTTAGAGACCAAAAATGGTATTTACTCATTACAAAATGTGGCTCAATTTTAAACGTCTTCAATTCAAGATGGATGGATTGGATTGCTACTTGAATTGATCTCCCTTGGTGCTGGGAAGGAGGTGCTTGATTGGTAGCTCTATGGATTATGGTTTTTAATTTTTAGGGAAATATAAGAATTATGTTAACTATTTTTTAACTATATACTTACGGGGGTACATAGTTAAAAATGAGTTACAGGATAACTTATAACAGGAAATTTGATGCACCCTAATTTTTATTGTGTCATGTCAATCCATAACATAAACGGGTTATGTTTATCTCGAAGATTTTAACTTATTTTTAAATTTATGTCGTGTCTTGTCTATTCTCAAAATAAGCGAATTATGATTGTGTGAAAGATTTTAACCTCTTTTCAAATCCATGTCATGCTTATATCATGTGATATTCTGTCTTATTAACTTGAATTGTCACCCCACTATGGTGGACAAGTGGGAGAAAAAATGTATAGCAAGGTAATGGGACGGAGGGGGAAAAATTATATGATGTGGATTGTGGACATTGTCTCCTGCAATGAAAGTGAACCACACAAAAATCCAAACGAAGTCAAAACGCTGTAGACAAAACTTGATCAATATAAGGGTTCAGTATATCTCGTGTAAAAGAAAATTTTAGTTTTTCGCTTTGGCTCATGAAATTCCCTAACTCTGTGTGCCAGATGATCAACCAGTTTTACTGGCAGCCGCCCACATCAATTCATTAATGACTGATGACTGAAAGTCATCTATCTTTCCGACATTATTATTATATATAACCATGTCAAATAGCATAGTTAATTCTATTTCTAAAATGATGGCATGCATGCCATTCTTTCTGGGAAAATCACTTCCTCAGGTCATAATTAATTTTCATGTATTTTTCGTAGTAAAGTTTTATAATATTTTTTTTTTACTATTCCCTTTTGAAATCTCCACAAGTATCATCATGCCATCGACGACGAATAAGCAAACATTAGACTTGAAACTAGCATTTTTACTTTTATTTCTTACTATTTTAATATATTTCTTTCCATACCTAAATCATGCACATTTTGAAGTTACCGAACTTTCTTATCGTAATCTAGCTACCTACAAGAATTCATCTTAGAAGTACCTGTTGGATTTTGGGTCTAAATTCAATAAGTTATGAATAAGAAGTTTGGTAGTGAAAATGTGTGTCTTTTCGTGAACAAACAGATGATGTATCTTTTCATCCTAACAGATGTGTTGTTTCATCCTAGCGGACATGTTGTTTCATCTTTGAATATGTGTCTTTTCGTGTCCAACGGATGTGTTGTTTCGTCGTCGAATATGTGCCTTCTGAAACGTGACCTTACGTTTTCTATATATAGACCCTGATCCCTTCAGAAAATATTATTCAGTTTTCTGCACTGTTACTCTGCTGGATTTTTTCCTTCATCCGGTTTTGCATACTTCCTTTTATTTTTCCGGTGTAATTCCCTTGACATCTTGTTGTGTTCGTTCGGGCTGTTGACTGGTAGTGCTACCAATCTTCAGACGCAATCTGTTCTATCCTGGGAGACCAGTGTCCATCAACCTTCGGCATCAGTGAGGGAGCAAATTGTCTTAAGGAGACACGTTCTGTGGACTCTGATTTAATTCATCGTACTGCATACATTTGTCTGTTTGTTCCATTATACTGACATCAAGTAAGTTTGTTCTAATTTTTCATAATTGCGATGTGTATGATGTTTCTAATCATTATCTCTTCAGTTCTACACATGAATTTAAACTTCTTAGTGATATAATATCTCCCATTATCTTCAATGACACTACCCCTCTCCTTTGACTTTGCAGTGCACAAAGTCATAAAAAGTATGGAAGTAATTATATTAACTTTGATTAGATACGTTGGATTCGAATATCTAAGCCTAAGCCACACGCTGAGAGGATCTAAACTGTAATCTCTACAATATATTTATCGAAAGTGTGGAATATCTACTTTACACAAACTTATAAAAATTGTTGTCTTATTGGTAGGTTTCCATTTAAAAAATCGTAGCTTACGCAAGTAGGTAGGTATCAACTTATAGTGGCATTTATTGAATATAATAAGTTTTAAGGAATGACTGCACCTTTTACCTTTGTAGGTAAGCATCAATTTATCCGGCAAACCTTTTAGAATAAACATTCACTCTTTTTTCTAAAATTTTCCAGAAATTATAAATAAACTTATTCTGATAAAACACTAAACCAAGTTATTCTCACGTTGGAAAATCATAATTCCAAGAAGCGAGAATTTCTAGAATAAATTCTAAAAATCAATCAAAATTTGATGAAACCCAAACACTGAGTGTTATGGCTGGTGCACATAGTAAGGGTGTTCGTCAACCGATCCAATCCGATTTCAATTGCGGTGATTAAATTGAAAAATCGATAACCGAAAACTAAAAATCAAAAAAAAAAAATCTACATATTTTAATTAGATTGGATTGGTTTCCAATTTGTTTGGTGAAAACCGAACCAATATATTATATATCAGAAAAATATTTCTGCAGTTAATGCATATAAATTATCTGCATTTACTTCCAAAACGACGTCGTTTTGGGATTGAAAAATTAGAAAATTATAATTATAAAGACTATAATAACCCTGAAATAAATTAAAATAAGAAAATATTATGATTTTCGCCCCAAAACGACGTCGTATTGGGCTTACTGCAGATAACTTATATGCAGTAACTGCAGAAAAAGCAAACCCATTATATATTTATTATTTTTAAAAGATGGCGGCTTAAAATCTTGTTGTTTTGTAGACTTGAATCTTGGATGTTTTTAATAGCAAACTATCTTGTTTTAGTTTTTTATTGTCTATTAATCTATTATAATTTTTTATGAGTTTTAAAACTTGTTTTAGTTTGAAGATTTGAATTTTTCAGTAGTTTGTAACTTTGTATAACTTTATTTTGATATAGCTAGTGATTTGTTTGGCTAAAATTTTAGGCATTTTGAAAAACCAAAAGTCGATCCAATCCAAACCGAATAAAGTTGGATTGGATTGGTCATATTTAAAAAAAATTCAAATCGAATGGATGATTAAATGATTAAATTGAAGGGATTGGATCAAATGATTTTTGTTTCAAAACCGATCCAATCCAGACCGAAAACATCCTTAGCACATAGGTCCACTATAACGGGCTAGCCATCCAAGCCCATTAATGGGTGTAGCCCGTCAGCATCCCACACATGAGCTTATAGATCTCACCTTAGGGGATTCATTTCTCCCCTACACAGCTCAACATCATACAACACAATGGTGAGATAGTGCCTCAATGCATCTGTGAGGTTTTGACTAAGGGGGCGTTTGGTTCAGGAATTTTTTTTGGAACAGTAGGGAAATGAGATAGATAGAGAAATGATTGGAAAGATAGATAAAGTGAGATAGGTAGAAAAATGTAAAAAAAAGTTGTTTGGTGGGGAAAAACTTTACTGGGAAAATTAGGTAACTTTATGAAATCAACAGTGCATTAAAAGTCAGATAACCGATTTTCCGAAAAATCTCACCTTCAAATTGGGTTTCTAAACAGTGCGGATATCTATGTTTCTCATAAATCCAGACAAATTGGATAGATGGGTTTTTGGTGGAAAACGTTGAAACAAACATGGTGTTTCTAAAAGCCATACTTGAGAAAGATAGATATCCGCTGAAAAGCTCCCAACCAAACACCACCTAAAGGTTTTCTGGCTCATTCTTTGTCTCTCTCATTATCACTAAGGTGGTGTTTGGTTGGGAGCTTTTTAGGAGATATCTATCTTTCTCAAGTATGGCTTTTACAAATACCATGTTTGTTTCAACGTTTTTCACCAAAAACCCATCTATCCAATTTGTCTGGATTTATGAGAAACATAGATATCCGCACTGTTTAGAAACCCAATTTGAAGGTGAGATTTTTCGGAAAACCGGTTATTTGGCTTTTAATGCACTGTTGATTTCATAAAGTTACCTAATTTTTTCAGTAAAGTTTTTTCCCACCAAACAACTTTTTTTTACATTTTTCTACCTATCTCACTTTATCTATCTTTTCAATCATTTCTCTATCTATCTCATTTCCCTACTATTCCAAAAAAATTTCCTCAACCAAAACGCCCCCTAAATATTTTCTCACCTATATGTATCTATTTCCTCTCCTATTGAAGAGACACCTAATATCACACTTCCAGGAGTTGTTACTCTATCGGATTTTGGAGCCACTATAACCTTCACACACATCCCTCTTTTACAACCTTCATTGTGATGATTTACGGTGACTCTTCTAAGTTTTGCTCTAAACCACTAATACCTCTTGAGGGATACAGATCTAACTATCTCTCCACAATAGTTTACTAAGTATAACCAGTTCAATATTTTGACAAATTCTTATGCTGTTATGGCGGATTATACTCTTTCATATTTATTATATAAAATGTTATGAATTTAATCTTAATGTATTATCTATGTAAAAAAATTGATGACTTGAATTCATTAATGTGTTGTATGTTATATCATCAAATAAATTTGGCATTTTATGTAATTATTAATATAATCAAATTATGATGTCAAGATTGAATAAATAAAATGTTTTACACTAAAGATACATTAAACTTAAATTATTATTATCACTGCCATTGTCATCGGTAATATCGTGTTTAAGTACTCTAATTTTTTTATTTAATTGGTAAAATTTTTACATTTTTATCACATTCTTTTTTAAAACTAAAGTATTACAGATAATAAAGTTTTTCTCGAAACTGTTTAATTGACTGCACTCTTCTGACATAGGTGTGATGTGATAACTGTCAAAGATACTATGGGTGTGTTTGAATGTGTTTTTATTTTTTTGGTTTCTAAAAACTGTTTTGAGAATGAAGTTTGAAAACTGATTTTGAGGGTAAAAAAACAATAAAACGTGTTTGAATATGGTCAGTTTTAAAGTTATAAAGAAGATGTAGATATTTACAAAAATGTCATTAATGAATCCTTATATTTACAAGATTGCCACCGCAAAATAATTTAAAATAAAAAAATCAATTTAATTACAAAAATACCATCCATGAATCCCCTTATTTACAAGAATGCCACCGCACAAAACAAAAAAGGAGAAAACAACTTTGGAAAACATTATGGAGTTGTTTTGCTTTTTCGGTTTCTAAAACAAAAGAACGGACACGGTTGTTAAGACAAATAGCATGAAAACAGTCTTTTCAAACAAGATTTTTTGTTTTATTGTTTTTGAAATTTAAAAACTGTTCTTGAAAACAGAAATCAATTAGAGCCTATGTTTCTAGGATCAAAAATAGATTAATTAAATAATGATGAATATGATCAAGAACATAGTGATAATTAATGAATGCAAAAGATTATATAGGGTTTTAAAGTTTGGACATGATATTGACTTAAGGGGGCGTTTGGTTGAGGAAATTTTTTTGGAATAATAGGGAAATGTAATAGATAGAGAAATGATTGGAAAGATAGATAAAGTGAGATAGGTAGGAAAATGTAAAAAAAAGTTGTTTGGTGGGGAAAAATTTTACTGTAAAAATTAGGTAACTTTATGAAATCAACAGTGCATTAAAAGCCAGATAACCGGTTTTTCGAAAATTCCCACCTTTAAATTGAGTTTCTAAACAGTGCGGATATCTATGTTTCTCATAAATCCAGACAAATTGGATAGATGGGTTTTTGGTGAAAATACGTTGAAACAAACATGGTGTTTCTAAAAGTCCTACTTGAGAAACATAGATATCCGCTGAAAAGCTCCCAACCAAACACCACATAAAAATATATTAGTTTCAGGATTAAATTGTTAAATCAGAGCATTGGAGCTAAGTGAAAGCTAAAAAAAGTAAAGCGATAAAAGAAGAAGAATGATTTAGTAAAAATCTCTCACCAGCTATCTTTCGAAAAAAAATTAGTATAAAATTATTGATTTTGATTTCGTGTCCTTCAAAGAAGTTGTAGATCTTTTTCTTATCTTTTCAACGAGACTAAAATCATGTCAATTGGACAAATATAACTTAAGTTATGCCTAAAACATGTCTTTGTTGTCGAATTTGCTCCCAGGAGCGAGCAAGGTTAGCGAAGACATCGTTTTGAAGGCCCGTGAATCTCTTTTATTAAAAAAGGAAGTCTAGGATTATTCTGATTCATTCTTGGACGACTTAGGGAGCAAGAACAACAGATTTAGGAGAAGAAAAAGCGGAGGAACAAAGCTTTGTTGGAAAAATCGGTTATCTCGTTCTTTATGATTTTCTTTAGGATTTCTCTAACTGGTTTTAGCAACCGCCCCAATAAATTCAGTCTACATAACTTGCCCATAACAATAAAAAATGAAAGAGTGTGGAATAAAGAGTTATAAAAAATAAAAGTTTATTTATCTATAAATTGATCTGTTAACATAATTTAATAATATTAAATTGAGACTTGATGAATATGTCTGTTGAGATAAAAACCATCATTACCCATCAGCTTAAGCTTTTGGGTTGAATTGGTTCTTTACATGATATTAGAGCCTCGTGTCCCGGGTTCGATCTTCACCGCTCTCATTTTCTCTTGTGGAATTTCTTAACATAGGTAGGTGTGCCTGTGTATTGTCCACCCTTCAAACCTAGTGGGCTCTCTTGTGAGAGGGCGTGTTGAGATATATAAAACCATCATCACCCATCAGCTTAAGCTTTTGGGTTAAATTAATTCTTTACAACGTTGTTGCGACCGATGTATTTGCTGAAGTCGCAATAGGATGCCCTTATTCTGCTTAATGATATAATAATATTACTAATCGCATTCCTTAACTTATCCTACATGGGTCAATGAAACTCATGACATTTAATATTTCAAGCATTGAATTCTAAAGTTGAAACAAAAAAAGCGCATTTTACTATATATTATTTCATTATGACCACCCATGGACGGTTCTTCTTGCAGGGAAATATTATTTTATTTCACATAAAAAGATATGTTTTTTTTTTTAAATTGATAGATTCCATTTTATTTACATCACAATATAAAATAACTTTTCTCCTTCAACAAAAGTAAAACCCTTGTTTAATGAGCAAAATCACTGATGTTTCCCCTTGTTTACCGGCTCAACCCGTATACTTAAAAAAAAGGCATGTTACACTTAATCTGTAGATGCATGCTTAATTGATAATTCTTCCTATGGACTAACACGCTGATATTCTCCATTGTTTGGGTTCGTACGTTAACTTAAAAGTAGGCGCAGCAGTTTCGAGGAAAACAGGAGGAATCGTTGATGAAGTTAGAGAAGGCAAGATAATTTTCACTTACATATATATATATATATATATATATATATATATATATAGGGATAGAATCCTTTGATACCGGTGTCAAATTTAAAATTTGACACCTCATCTGAGAACCGTTAGATAAAAAAAAATCAATGATGTTGCATGCTTACAAATCAGAATCGTTGATCTTTTTTTATCTAACAGCTCTCAGATGAGGTGTCAAATTTCAAATTTGACACCGGTGTCAAAGGATCCTGCCTCATATATATATATATATATATATATATATATATATATATATATATTGATGATATTCTAACTACCAAAAATTCTTACTATTAACTTACTACCCATCACATCACCATTGGATCAAAAAGAGAATGTTAAAAAGTTTTTGAAGAGAGAGAAAATGTTAATCTAATGGTGATTAGATAGGTAGTAAGTTCTATACAAAAAAAAAGATAGATAGTAAGTTGGTATTGGAAAATTTTAGTAGTGAGAATATCCCTCCTTATATATATTATATATATGAAAAATATTTTTTTCATGTTATAAAAAATGATTATATGTAGAAATAAAATTATAAGTGAGATCCATTAAATAAGAAGAGAGGGAGAAAAAAAGTGGGACCACCCTTTTTTTGTGTGTAGAAAACTTATTTCTCTCATATTAAATGATATAAATATAACTATATATATATATAGAATTTTTTTTCTTATGTTGATGTAGATAATTATTTTATGATAGTTAAACAAAATAATAACAGGGACCCACAAATAATTGGAGAGAAAAAAAATAAAAGTGAGATCCACCTTTGTTATATGTGTAGGAAGATGAGTTATCTCATGTTGAATGAGATAAATATAACCTATATATATATGAGATTTATATGAAGTTATGTAAAAAATAAAAAATAAAAAAATATGAGTCTAATATATTTATATATATATAAAATAAAATTATCTTCAATAATATAAAAAATATTAATACCATAATAATCTAACAAAATAGCATGGACATATTCACTCAAGTCTCCATTTAATATTATTAAATTATGTGATCCGATCAATTTATAGATAAGTAAACTTTTATTTTTTATGACTCTTTATTCCCACAGTCTTTCATTTTTTATTGTTATGGGCAGGTTATACAGGCTCAATTTATTGGCGCGGTTGCTAAAACCAGTTAGAGGAGCTCATTTTTCATATAACCGGAGTATATACTATATACTTCATTTTCCAAAATAAAAAAAATATGGAATATGGGTCAAAATAAATATAAAAATAAGTATAATATAAAAGTGTTATTTTTTACTATATTTAATAAAAAATATATTGAACACTCAATACAACGAGAGTATTAAAAATATTTCTCAATTAGAGAGGTTATATTCATTTATCTTTAAATTGAGATAAATATTTCTCACCTCACCTCATTTCTTTGCACACGCAACTCATACATTACACAAGGATATGAGAAAAAAAAATTTCCTTTTAAATGATACAATTTATATTATTTCACTCTTATAAAAAGGTGGGATCCACATCTTTAATTTTTTTTTTGTTAATTCTCTCTCATCCTTTATTTATCTCTTTCTCTCACTTAAAATGATATAATTTTACATCTTTTAAAATGATATAATTTTACATCTTTTAAAATGATACACATCTTTCCCTAAAAATATTTGTAACGGAGCCCACAATGACATAAATGGTTAGACTCCTTCATTGTAAATAACTCTTCTTCTTTATTGAAGAGATACTTTTTGCACAATACTTGTGTTTTTTCTTGGTAATACTTTGTCAGATTTCAGCCAAGGAGCTATTATGCCCTAATACGGATTTTTTTTTAATATGCTCCTGCTGCATATTTTGTTGGGTGCTCCATTTTCAATAAAGGAAATTTTTTTATTTTTTTATATTCTTATCTTCTTTTTAAATTATCTTTCAATCAAGTTCCGGTCCACCATAAATGAGTTCCCCTCATACACTTCCTTAATTTTCCACCTCCGGCAAAAATCTACTCATAGTGACTCTCATATTGAGCTCAGATATATAATTTTGGTTCACTTAATCACTATTACATTGATATATTATAACCTCATTGAGGAAAATACATATAAACCTATACAAAAACAGTTAATTTGTTATTTGTTATTTGTTTATGAAAAAATTAGGATCTTATCTCTTGTTAAAAGAAATATAAAAGAATTCATCCCCTGTACTATGTTATCCGGTTGACAAGTGGAAGATGACTTACCTCACTTAAATGAATGCGTTAGAATGATTGAAAAAGGAAGGAAGGAAGGAAGAAAGAAATTAAGAATGTGCAATCAAATGCATAGGTCAAGTCTGTGTGGGTGTGTCTTTAATTATAAAACAAAGTGGGTCGAGGACTCAAAGGGGCATGAGAATGTGAAAGAGAATGCACCGCAATTTGAACAGTGAAAGGGACGTGAATCCTTGAAAATTAAATGACTAAATGGAAATTGGACACAAAAAGCCGCGTACGTTAGTGTCACGTATTATCCTCCGAAACATCCTCCTCCTATCCGAGAAGTTTCCCAAGAGAAAGCACAATGTACCTATCACACTCATTCTTCACAACACAAGACCATACTCTCTATTTTCTTCAGGAGACATTATTAAAGTCCACGGATTTTCCTCTCGCTCCCACTGACAGGAACACAAAGCCCTTGAATTTCTTTTTTCAATTTATAGATAAAGACAAAACTGAGTGTAAAATTTTTAAAATTAAACATATTTATTTATGAGATTAATATTTCTTTTTCAATCACGAGATAATTTTATTTACTGAATATATACCAATTATTATTTTTCTTTGTCTCTCTTTTCTTCGTTGGACCCACCCATTATATATGTGCATGAAATAAATTTATTTTTTGTTTACAAAAAAAAAACTAAACCAATTATTTATTGTCATTATTTAAAAAAAAATTAATTTTACACTTGTTAATTTTTTTATACAATTATCGTGTATTTTATTTAAATTATAAAAAATTATAGATTAATAAAAAATAGAAGAACGTTAACACGTAGTTAAAAGATAGTATTCCGCTTACCAAAAAAAGAAGAAGATAGCCATCAACCGGTCCGCTTAAGTAGTTGACCCGTTATTGATCCGGTGATAAACTCCGGTTCAACCGGTAAATTAGTTACAAAATATTTTTTTGCAGCAGATGGGATTCAAACCCTAACCCTGCTCATTGGACTGAGGAGCACCTTCTCAGTGAAGTTGTGCAACATAACAAATACCATTAAACTACATCAGGTTATTGTTTAGATGGCACCATTTAAAATTTTATTATATAATTAAGTATAAAATATATATATATATATATATATATATATATATATATATATATATATATATATATATATATATATCCGGTTCATGCGATTCAACCAGTGACCGACCGGTTGAACCATTGATCCAGTAACCCGGTACCTCGACCGGGTCAATGACCGGTCCGGTTCTAATAATATTGAAAGATAGTATTCCAATATCAATTTTAAAATTTAAAGTGACACCTTTAATCATGTACTAAACTGAAATTAGTAACTTATCTTTATATAATAAATTCGAGCGATCAATTTTTACAATTGGATAGTGTCTTCCTCTTTTAATGATACGTGTCTTCTAGGCTTTTACATCAAACCAGATCAATATTTTAAAAATAGAAACGTTATCTTTAGTATCATTACATTTACAAATATTTGTTGTCCATCATACTTATTTTTAGAGGCTTATAATATGTTCTAAAATCAATACGAGCTTTATCTAAAAAAAAAAAAAAAAATCAATACCAACAAGGCAACTTTCACTTTCTAAACGTTTTTCGCTTAAAAAGAAAAGTTAGAAAAATATAATATAAAAATTATTAATGAGCTTTTATGTAAGCTTAAAATTTTTGTCCAATCTATCAGCATTAAGAAATTCTACAATATTTAATTATTTTTTATTAATAAAATATGGAGTGATTAAAATCTAATTTATAACCACTTAATCATATCAACTCTAATATGTAAAGCATCAATCCAATACAAAAATTTAAATTCATAGGTAAAGATCATTAATAATTTTTATATTATATCTCTAAAAAACCAAAAACTCAAACTTTCAGTAATAGTTACTTTCCTCGGGTCTCTTTCATGTAACCACCTTTCTAACGTTTGAAATTTTAAAGGTTTTCGTTTTATCCTTTAACATAACACAATAAATTTTTCTACTCTCACAACATTTTGTGGGGCTCACACTTTTTAAAACAAAAAAATAAATAAAAAATTAAGGTACGCAAAACGAATCTCTATAACATTACACAATCACTTTTCCTACAACATAACTCTTATAAAACCCAATTTTAAAATGTGGGTAGGTGACAACTGACAAAGATGAAGTTATTAATACTCATACACCATTCCCTAAAAAAACACGTTCCAATATATTATCCCTCAATCTTTCGTTTCTAAAATACAAAATATTAAAAAATATATAAATTATGTCATTGTCCTGATTTCTTTCATATTTCATGATAATAGCTTTAATTTTGCGGATAATAATAAGGGAAATACATCTATTATGTAACATGATGTAAGCTTCTTTTCCTACCCAAACAAATAGATGTGGGGTTCACAATTTTTTATTTTCTCTTTCCTCAACTTATTTTCTCTCTCTTTGTTTATGTTTGCGTAAGATCAAATAGTGTTTTTGATGTAACATTATATAAGTATAACCCTAATAATAAAGCTTGACCTTTGGCATTCCTCTTGCAAGACCGAAAACTTCGTTGGTCTTAAATTACTTCGTGCCATTTACGAGCTAAAAATCTTTCCTAAGAACTGAGTATAACAACAGATGTTTCCTATTGCAGATTTACACTTGGCACCTATCTAAGGGAAGAGAAACCGAATACTAACCACTTAGACCTCATTTGGTTTAGCTTTTTCTAAAACTAACTTTTACTACTTCCTTATTTTAAAAGTAATTTTTATAAAAGTTAAAGTTATTTATATTTTTATAAAAATATTTAGTTTTTGAAAAAAATATTTGGCTTTTGACTTCTGCTTTTCTGAGAAGTTAAAAATTTTAGCTTCTGAGAAAAGTAAATTTTTGACTTTTTTTGTGACTTCTCCTTTTTTAAAAGCAGATATCCAAACGAACTAAAAACAAAAAGTGCTTTTTTCTTGAAAAAAAGTAGCTTTTGAAAAAAAAAAAGCTCATCCAAACAGGCCCTTAGTCAAATCACTTCGATTGTTATATTATTTTTATTTATATATTTATTATATCTTTACAAAAATTCAATTTAAGCAATTCAACCACTAATGAAACTGGTTAAATTATTTTGTACTTTTTTTAAAAAATAATTTCACAACTCATCATTTTTTTTATTTTTTTTAAAAATATTCCAATCGGTTTATTGTTTCTCAACTAATCCGATTCAGGGCGGGTCCAAAATTAAGGCTTTAAACTCCTCCCAAAGATGTTACTGGACCTTTTTTTTTTTTTTTTTTGTAAAACCACAACTCATCACCTTAACTTCATCATTTGTTGTTTTTCAATAGTATTATTTCATTTTGGATTTTTTTCTTCTTATTATTGTTTTCACAACCCATCACCTTATCACCATCATTTTGTGATTTTGAATAATATTAGTTCATTTAATTGCATAATCAAAAGAGGAAAATTACTATATCAATAAATCGAAGATGTTATGAACTTTGATACATTCTCACCCCTATTTTTATTTTATTTTAGTTTATTTTATTTATCTGTTTTAAATAATAATGACGGTGGTGCATGATTTAACTCATCCGTACAATTTAAATAATAATTTATAACAAATTAGGATATTTGCTTCCATCGGGACTAAGTTGGTTGTCTAAAACTTAGCTTTATAGGTCGTATGTATTTATTTCTATATGGTAAATTAGATTTTGTATATTTTGAGGGTAATTGAATTTTTAAATATATTTTATTATATAAAATTATTCATATCATTTTTAACCATTTTAATTTTAGATTTTTTAATTTTTTAAAATTAATTATATACCTTTTGATATTTTGATATTTTAAATTAATTTTGTATAATATATTTTTTATATTATACAAATATTCGAATAACATCAAATATGTTATTTGAACAACGTCAAATATTCGAAAATATCATATTATTATCTATAAGATAAGAGTTTGGTGTTTGTCATTTTAAATGACATAAGTTATGTCATATTAGGAGAGAGATAGACACAAAAAAATAGAAATCACGGGAGAGAGAAAGTGAGTGGTTTTTTTTAATTTAAAATTCAAATAAATTTTTTAATTCTGCGTCTGTCTCTCTCTTAAAAGGACAGAGTGTTACGTCATTTAAAATGACAAACACTTTTCCATAAGATAATTCCCCGTTATTCAAATTATGTTTTTAGATTAAATTTTTTATTTATTCAATAATTTATAGGTAATTTTTAAAATGAATATTTATTTCCTTGGTTAATACGCATTTATATCTTCCAATAATAATATTTAGAGAATAAATTCTTCAAATTAGTGAAAACAATAAAACACTAACTATTTATGGAACTAGCATAGTGGGTCCCATAGGTCCAAAAAAATTAAGAGCTCGTTTGTTTGACCTTTTTAAAAAAGCAACTTTCATGAGTTATTTATTTTAGAAGTACTTTTTACAAAAGTTAAAGCTATTTATATTTTTTTAAAAAAATTGATTTTTTTTTAATATTTGACTTTTAACTCGTGCTTCTTTTAGAAGCTAAAATTTTTAGCTCACAAAAAAGCAGGTTTTTAATTTTTTTTTTTTGTGAGTTTTGTTTTTATTTAAAGCAGACATCCAAACGAACTTATAGTGAGAAGTACTTTTTTTCTCTTAAAAAAATAGGTTTTGGAGAGAGAAAAGCTCATTCAAACGGACCCAAATACCTAATTGGCGGGTTTTATAGCTTCTCTCCTTATAAATTTTTTTTAACTAAACATATTTTTATAGAAGCTCATATCATGAAAAGAGCTTTTTTATGAATAATAATAAGTTAAAAGGATATTTTTTTAAGAGTTCTGATATTTATTTTTCAATTTCAATTTATTCTAAATTTCTGTTTACAAATTTTATCTTTTACCTTAAACATTTATCTTAATAACAAAATTATTTCATTTTTCCTCCTTCAAAATTCTTAGAACAACTTTATATAATTACAGATCTGGATATTAATATGAGAAATCATTAAAAAGGCCCACTTTCAAAGTCTTCACTATGAAGCAAAGCTTTAGTCAAAGAAGGCTGCAACCTCATCTCTATTACAAAGCTCATCACATCTCTTTGAATACTTCACCTCCAAGTATACTTCAGCACCAAGACATCTCCCAAGCTGTCTATCTCTCTACTATAAATACATATGTATCAATACTAAGGTACACATCTTCTTCTATATAATAAAATCTGTTTGAACCAAATCTGATTTGAGTGTCAGAGTGTCTTGCAGGTATACTCCCGATCTCGTTCCATTGAAGACCCATGCGTTAAAAGCTGCTCCAACTGCAAGATGATCGAACCCAAGGCGGTTCCAGACTGTTTGTGCAGAGGAAG
This sequence comes from Gastrolobium bilobum, assembly GCF_033153095.1. NCBI lineage: Eukaryota > Viridiplantae > Streptophyta > Magnoliopsida > Fabales > Fabaceae > Gastrolobium > Gastrolobium bilobum. The sequence goes on along the minus strand of NW_026895198.1, from coordinate 41,989 downwards.
ATCACACGATCGGCTCAGTTGTAAAATCGGTTCTGATCAATTACTAAATAATTTTTAACTTTATTTTTTAAACATATTTTTAACCATAATTTAAAAACAACTTTTAGCTTAAAAAAAAATGCGAAAACTAACTTGCACTTGAAATACGAAGCTAAATCTTACCAAGAGACTAGTATTATCTCCTGTGAAACACATATGTAAAGGGTTAAGGGCTTAGAGAAAGACGAAGCTAAATCTTACCAAGAGACTAGTATTATCTCCTGTGAAACACATATGTAAAGGGTTAAGGGCTTAGAGCCCCTTATAGGAACACAATTCTAAAACTCTAAGCTCTCATAGCCATTGTATCAATTTCATCACTTCTTGGTTTCAAGCCCCAACATCCTTGCATAGTCATCTATCACCCGTAGTGGTAATCAATCTCCTCCGTAAAAATTTGTAGTTAATGGATCTAATATCAAATACGATCTACTTAGATTAAACATGCTACATTTTAGGTTTTATGATATTAAATAAGGGAAAAGTGTTTGTCCTTTTTCTTTTTTTTTCTTTTAAATGATACAATTTATATCCTTTCACTTTCACAAAGAGGTGGGACCTACACCTTTATATTTTTTTGTCCATTTTCTCTCCTCCTATATCTATTTCTTTTTCTCACTTAAAATGATACAACTTTACATCCTTTAAAATTATACGCATTTTTTTCATTACATAATTTGTTTTATCTTAATTCCATACCCAATATCTTATGAATACTCGTTAAGAATACTCATCCACATTATCTAACAAGATTAGACATGTTTAAGATAATACGCAACTGAAAAGATAGGAGAATGTTATAGTATAATTTGTAAAAAAAAAATGTAAACGAATCGTTCCCTCAAAAAAATATTAGTCTGTTGTCCCTTCTATACTTGAAAAATGTGTAATTTAGCTGCTTGACTAGCCGCAAGACCTGGTAGCTATAGTCATAGTCATTCACCGCTAAGTTTGAAAAACTAAGGGTGTGTAAAAATCTTGCAGTGAACCGATTGTCTAAAAATCGGTCGCAATTCGGCTACATGTCCCACGGGGTAGAAATATTTCCTTAGAAAAAATATATATATAAATAACTTCCTTTTTCAAAAATGTGTAATGTAGCTGTATGTATATCCATCCAAAAGAGGAAAGTTTTTAGGATTTAAAAGTAATTAAAAAAAAATAGGTTAAAATGAAAAAAAAGATCTTTTTAATAAATGGGAAGTATCGAATTCAGTAGTATCGTGTCAGTGGGTGGCCCGTCCCGCTCCACTCCGTCATCAACCTGTTAAAAAATGAGTCAATCTGTCCTGTCCCGCTTTGAAAAGTGGGCTGAGAAACTCAGCTCGCCCTGCTCCGTTTGGCAGGTTAGGCGGATTGGCCCGCCAGCCCAAGCCTATTTTACATTGACCCACCTTGGTCTGTCTATGCCCGCCATCAACCCACCAAAAAATGAGCCTGCCCCGCTCCACCCCACTTTTGAGATATGTTGAAAAACTCAGCCCGCTCCATTCCGTTTGACGGGTGAACGGATTGGTCCGCCGAGCCGAGCTCATTTTGCCTAGTTATTGTTACACGCGTTGGGACAGACCATGTACGACAGAACACAGAAAGTCCTTAAAAGCAACGTGCGTATTTGAAGTTTTGAAAATTTCTACTTCGATGGCAAATGACTCGGTAGCTGCAGAGTCAACAAAGGTGACGCCAACACATGACGTATCCAACTTTCCTCTTTGCTTATTGCTCATTTGCTTTTGAACATACTGTTCACTTACATCACACTCACCTCCCACTTTTGTGTCTGTTTCTGGCACTACTCTCCACACACATATATATAGGCACATGCACACACTCTCACAACACAATTCACCAATTCCTTTTCTCAGGCTCTTAATTAGTTGATCGTAAACACACCTTAGAAATTAAGGGGTGAAGAAAAAAAATCAATGGAGCAACTGGGAAATCAACCTTCTTCTTCTTCAACAAAAGTTGAAAGAAGGGTCATAGAGAAAAACAGAAGAAACCATATGAAGATGCTTTACTCCAAACTCAACTCTCTTCTCCCTAACTTTAACCCCAAGGTTTCTATCTTTTTTCTCCTTATTAATTAATCATGCACGGATTCAAATTATATTTTGCTTTTTTTTTTTCTTCTTCTTTTTTAGTTTTTCAATTGGTTCGTCAGAACCAATTGAAAAACTAAACACAACTAGTCTGCTTAATAAAGGAAAATAAATTATTTATCATTAAAAGTTGTTGCAGGAAGCGTTACCATTACCTGACCAAGTAGATGAGGCAATCAACTACATAAAGATCCTAGAAGAGAAGGTGAAGATGGCTCAAGAGAAGAAAGAGAGCTTAGGGGGGAAGAAGAGATCACGTGATTGCTGCTCTAGTTCTTTTGCTACAACTAGCTGCACAAAATCGCCACAACTTGAAGTTCACGAAATGGGTTCTTCTCTAGAACTTGTTCTGACTTGTGGGTTAGAAACCCAGTTCATTTTCTATGAAATCATTCGCATGCTTCATGAGGAGAACATAGAGGTCAAGAGTGCCAATTCCTCACTGGCCGGTGATTCAATGCTTCATGTTGTGCATGCTGAGGTATATATCTATATCACATGGTTAATTTCCCTTCATCTTCATGTTTTTGTTCTTTTTAATATATAACCAGTCCTTTAATTTTTGAGAATTCTAATCATTTTTCTCTCTTTGTTTATGGGTTTATGCAGATTCCTCAATCTTATCTTCAGTTTGGAGCTACCAAAGTAAGCGAGAGATTGAAGAGGTTTGTGAATGGATCCTCTAGTGATATGGAAATACCGCTCGATTGGAGGGATTTTGAAATCGATACTAGTTTGTGGGGCTTCTAGATCTTAATTACAATAAGCAAGTATTTACCAAATTGAAGTTTTGTAAAAGAAGAAGAAATCAATATCAGCTTACAACAAGTTTTAAGAGTATTGGTGGTCTTTCATTTCCTTACACTAAACGGTATCAACAAAATATTTTGCTGTGTTCTAATAGTTTATGAAAGTATTTTGACCTAGGAATTAACTAATTAGCAAGATTGTTTATTTTATTTTTGCTAAGATTCGAATATAACTTTCAATACTAATTCAGAAAAAATAAAATTCCTCACTTCAAATTGATAGCTGCTATAATTAAGAGGTGGACAATTTCAAATTTTCAATGGCTGTGTGTCTTATAAAAGAATACTCAATCTTCTCCACTTCAGAATCTACATACTCACAAACCATATGAAAGCAAATTAACTATATGCTCAGATCATCAATATGAGCAATTTGATGTACTCATCCTACGGACAAATTTCATAAGCTTCTTCTAAACAACTCTTTCAATATGAGGTTTTATTTTATGTCAATAAGCAAATTAAAGATTGTTGGATAAATCAGTAAGCCAAAATATGGCCAAGCTTTACTGAGTACATGGATGAATATAAAGATCCAGCTTCTCTGGATTAGTCAGTGCATATATAGATTTGAAGAAGATGCTGCAGAAACCTCCTGTGTTCTTTTTATGGATTATCTTGCTTCCCTTGTACTTCTAACTGGTTTTCAATGTTCAAGGTTGGATTACTTTGTGAAAGGGTTGAGATTCAAAGCTGTAAACATCTCGCATCACTGCTTTTTAACCTTGGTTAAGAAGCATAACCATGTATCATAAATAGCATAATTGTTCTTTGTCAACCATTGATTCTTTGTAATTAGAAGCAAGGAAAACAGGTATTTTTTCCAATTCAAGGCATGCTTTTTGAACTTAGGGTTATGATAAAGTAAGCTAGATCAAATCTTGTGTTTTTAAGAGTATGTTAAGTAAATTTGTAAATGCTTTTTTTTAGTGCCTTAAAAAGGTGCAAATCTAGGGTTCTTTAATGGTCGAAGGAAATTTCGTTTTGTTTTAGACAAAATAAGGAGCTGACACTTTAACCAAAACTTTTTTATACCACTTTGTTTAGGATGTTGTCTTCTTATTTTAATACACCACAAGAAAATGTTATGTTTTTTCTTATTTTGTTTTGGTAATGTTCCGAGGAGAATTGCCGAATGAAGGACTTTCAGGATTATTTCCCGGAAGATCTACTCGACTAATTAAGACACACCGCGAGCTTAGGAAACCGTATGCAGCAAAGTGTTATTGTTGAGATATTCAAGTGTGATGAGTCCCACATTGGTTGGTAACGAGCTAAGTGAAGAGTATATAAGTGAAAGGACCTATGAACCCAATGTCTTAAGGTTTTGGGTTGAGACATGGTGTCGGATCCACTTGTTACGGTTGGTGTAGCCTTAGCTCATTGGTGGTGGTTCCCCGCCACGGGCTTCCCCTGGACCCGCTTGACATTGGAGTTTGAGGGAACGAATTTCCCAACGCACCATGATCATATACCTTCTCAATTTTTCACCCAGGCCCTATACAATAGGCTAAAACTGTGACAGAGGAAGCTAGCTTATCGTTCAATACTCCAAACATGTACATAAGTGAAAAAGGAAGAAAGAACAAAATTATAATGTATGAGTAGCATAAGTAAAAGGACGGCATCCAAATTAATCTCAGCCGTAGCATTCACCCTTAGATTTGAGTAGCATCCATGCAATCTAGCTAAGCAGATAATATTAGAACATATATGAACATATCAGAAAAAGAAGACATCCCAATATTAATCACTCAAGCAAAAACCAAATTTCCAAACCATAGAAGTCATTAAGGCTGTGTAAAAAATCCAAAAGAACGAAATTGAATTGAAAATTGTACCGAATTACTCCATATGAACTGCTTCTGTAAAACAATTCTTGAACCTGAACAGGTTTGAAAATGTTTAATTCTGAATCAATTCAAAACTGGTTCGAAAGTATATTTTAACATGTCTATAAGACATTTTCATATGGGAAATGAATTCCAAACCTGTTTGAAAATACTAGCGAATAGTTTGATTCCTAAATAAAATTTCAATGTATAAGAAGGACTTGTCTGTTATTCATGTTTTGGGCCCAAAGACTTTTATGAATGAGTGTGCAGGATATAAAATCATTCATAAATTTTCAATTTAACTCTTTAGACTTCAAGAAGGCTCGGTCCTTTACATTTTTTTTTTCACTTTCAATGTTTCAAATAAGGGGACGAACCGGAAATGATGTTTCATGAATGTGCAGACCAAAAATGATGCTGGCTAATGTACATTATTAAAATATTCCAATCATGTTATAATAAGACCAAGTGTCATACTACCACCATTACTATAATGTAAAAAAAAAAAAAAAAATGTGAATTGAAAAAATGGCAAAGTTGTTTCGTAACGTGCAGACCAAAAAATGAATGTTGGCTAATGCCAAGTATTAAAATATTCCAATGTTACTTTCATAAGAACCAAGAAATGGATGGTGCACCGCCTGTACATATTTTCTAGTAAATAATGCAGCCACATTCGCAAGCGTGCTTCATCAACGGGTGATCTTTTGCATCTAACTATTTTAACCATGTCTTTGCACACAAATTGATTTCATCTTATATCACGAAGACGACAGGAAACACCAAACAAAACTCATGCATCAATATCAGGATGTAGTCTCCATATTACCAACGCAACCAATAGAATAAGACATGCATCCACATTATATTCGGTTGAGATCAAAAGGTAATAAATCAGTATTGATGCGGTTCACCTTATTTCTTCAACATATTAAACAAAAAAATATATGTGGCTGATAGTTAAATTTCAAAAGTAGTACACGTACTTATGTGGAATACTATTAAGAAATGTAAGTATACGTGTTGCGATGGGTGGTATGATAACATTGGACTGAATGTGTTTGGTCAGAGAAGAATATTACGGACATCTCATTTCAGCATACGACTTCTTGAAGCACTTTTCTTCATCATTGTTTTCAACATTTGTTGCTCATAAAATAATCATATTCTAATGGTTCTATGTCGTAATACAATGGGTAACAAATGCAAATACATATCAATATACATGACAAAAATAAAAGAAAAAGAAAATCATGCACACATGTAAGTGACCAAGTTTACATATATGACTAAAACCTAAACTTCTCTGTGACTAAAACATTCAATCTAACCTCAGGAAGCAAGAGCTCAAAATCACGATGGAAACTAATTAAGATGAAGGTTCCGTCAACAGCATGAGTGTTCACATGTTCGCTGCATGGCACATGTCCTGTATGAGCATCCTTGGCACTTGTTGTGATGTATGGGGGAGTAGCTGCAGCTGGTGAAACGAACTACTATTGCAATTTGCAATCTGACATTTCATAAGGGGTCTAATGAGAAGGTTGCTTCGCTTTGAAGAATTGAAAGCCACACTGTGCACATAAATTAGTGGCATAATTGCAGGAGCCGAAAGATCTCATGGGGTCCAATAAGAAGAATTCAAACTTACAACGCCAAAGGATGTGTTCATTCGGTTTTGTAACTAATCAATGTGTGTGAGTTAAACCCTTCTATTCCCAAAGCTTCTTTTGTGTATCCAATTTTGTGTATCATCACGTGGGAATTATTGGGTGTATTGGAATTGGGGATAAGTGATGGGTTATAAGCTGGGTCATGAATTTCTGAGTTGGGTTTTACTTGAATTGGGCCTTCTCTTTTTCTTTTTTCTTCTTTTTTTCTTTCATTCTCTATTTTCCTTCTTTTCTCTTTTCTTTTTTTCTTTTTTTTTTCATATAAAACAAAAATAAATAATAATAATGATAACAATATACTCCAAAATAAAGGGTTCACATTTTATTTATTATGTGTGAGGAAAAAATTGAGTGATTACAAAATATATAATTTATTTATATAATGACACATTTAATGTTCCCTCTCTTTACATATGTCTCCAATTACATGTTGTACTTGACAATACATATATACATATTTTAGAATTATTCAAGTCCAGACCACTATATATATATATATATATATATATATATATATATATATATATATATATATATATATATATATATAGGATACTTTGATATCAGTGTCAAATTTGAAATTTAACATCGAGAGCCGTTAGATTATAAAAGATCAATGACTCTGATTTGTGAACATGTAACACCATTGATCTTTTTTATCTAACGGCTCTCAGATGAGGTGTCAAATTTCAAATTTGACACTGGTGTCAAATGATCCTACCCCTCTCTCTCTCTCTATATATATATATATATATATAGGGGAGGGATCTTTTGACTCTAGAGTAAGACTTACAACTCTTACTCTCCATCTCAATCGTTGATTTCCAGAAATATATTCTTTAAACTTTGACGAATCGTGAATATTGGGTATCTAGAAATAATATTGAAATAATTTAAAGAATCTTAATCTCAAAGCTATAGTTGCATTTAAGATATTTGCTGCTTCTTCTTTTTTATTTGCCAGACAAAAGATGGACATTTTGAATGTTTTTGATACAATGTCTCATTTACTGGTACAAGGATCGGAAGATGACACCAAATGCTGCTTTGCCATGTACAAAGTTTCACAGCTACTCAGTACCCTTTTTTTTTTTTTTTTCATTTACTAGATCGTTTAGGTATCGCTTCATTTTCATGTTCTGTATAAATTTGGCTGCTTAAGAGAATGAAGGTTTGACATGAACTGGAGTTAGACTTTTGGAATCCTTTCACACTTATGCTGTTATGTGCTGAGAGCGATGTATGGTTTGCAACTTGCACCATAATAGCACCTCATAATAATCTCAATAATCATTTGGTTACCAAACATCATAACTTCTTCCTCTGTTCCACCAATAAAATACCAATTAATATGATATTTTCTGACTTCAATATGATTTTTGTTGGATGTTACCCTCTACAAGAGAAATGGGGGACAAAGTCTAAAATGCGACCGGCTTTTTAATTTATAAAATGACACGGCTGAAAAATAAAATACCAAAATGCCACGTGTCGGGTTTCATTGCCAGTCTCAATTAATGTTGTTAAAATTGAGATTTTAATTAAAATCAAAGGATCAAAAAATCGTAACACATAAATAGTAGTGTAAAAAAATCGTAACAAATCATAAAAATGTAAAAGTTTTTGGAATATTAATAAAATCATTTTGATGAAAAAAAATCATAAAAATATAAAATCGTAATGATAAATTGAGATTTTAACAACTATGGTCTTAATGGATCAGTTTGACAATGAGTCCCTATCTGAACGACACTTGTGACAAACAAACGATGTCTTTTTATGTAATTAGGTTACCGTTTTGTCACGTGTTGTCTGGATAAGAAATTATTGTTAGAAACAACAGACCCGTTATTTTTCAAAGTGGATCTTTGTCCAGGAAACACGTGACAAGCTGGATCTGCTGGGACAAAGAATAGGCCCTAAAATATGACATTTTGATATTTTATTTTTAAACCATGACATTTCGAAAATTAAAATGTTAAAATGTGACATTTTGATTGTTGTCTGGAGAAAAATGATATCGAATATGCAGCTAGATAGGTAAGGTCATCAAAATTATGGATTTACTTATGATTGATTTGATATGTGTGGTAAAAAAAAAGTTGAATGAGGACAATAAGCTAAATAAGAATTATTATTATTACTTTTATGTGAAACGTGTTGGAAATTTAAATGTGAATAGTAAAATCTCACATTGCTTAAATATGGACTAAATGAGAGCATATATGTGAAAAAACTCATAAATTTAATAACTTAAAATTGTAAATTGAAATATTATGTCCAATCGTTTATTCCATTTGGTAAAAATTCTCCTCTACTATGGACTCAAATCTAAACTGTGATAAATTCTGGAGAGCTTATAAAATATAAAAAATGCATAAAGTCAGTAGAGGAAAAAAAAAATTATCCTGAAATCTCGATTTTCAAAAATATAATTTTTACATTCAGTTTAAGATAATATCCGAAAATTAAAAATTTAAAAAAATTCAGTTTTTCGAAAATCCGAGAAAAAACCTTGTACCAAACGCCTAATGCAAAATGTTATCTTGAACATAATTCTTAAACTAAAGCTTTAACACCTTCCTTTTTTGTAAATAAAAAAAGGAAAATAATATTGGATTTTTTCAAAAAGAAAGGTATAGGGATTTGGTATACAAATTAGGTGTAGCCGTGTAGGAATACAAAAATCCATTTATCAAGGGAGAAGAGAAATAGATAATCAATATTGACTTTCTTGGCGTGGATTGAGCTTGATAGTTCGTAGGTATTCAAATTTCAAATAGCGAGCTAAATGCCATTGTTACCCCACAACTTTTTCGTTTCCAAATATCATATCAGACATTCGTTTTTAGCTTCATTAATTTTTCATTATCCATTATAGTCTCTGACAAGTGACTGCCCAATCATTTGGGTGAGTATTTTTTCCCGTGAATAATTTATTTTTCTGTGAACTCAATGATACAGTTATTTCATCTCTTATTCAACTCATCATATTAAATAGGTAGAACAATCATTGTTTTTCTGCACACTGTTTAAACGCTTATGCACTTTATCACATTAAAACAAGGTGGGGGTAACATTATGGTCTATGGAGTTCAAGAAACTACTTCAACTCCAATTCATTACTAGAAAGTGAAGGAGACGATTTTCTCTTCCCAAGTATTGTGTTCTGAAATACAGAATATGAGATCAGAACTTGATGAAAGAATACAGGTCATTGGTGATTCTGGGCATGTTCCCAAACAAGCCAAGCTTTGGTCAATCTTAGAAATAAAAAACGGGAAGATGTTTGAAATAAAATAAAAAATCAAAATCAAATCATTATAATTGGAAGCATAAGATATTATGTGACATTTTTTTATAACTATTTTATTTATTTATATCTAATATCGTAATATCAGAATATTAAGAGGAGAGATAAAGAAAAAATCTTAGTTAAGATTTCAATCCAACAATTTTAGAGAAAAGTAAGCTAGGGATAAAAAAAAAAGGTAGAATATATATAATCAAATATTATCAAAAATGGAGATGGTGAAGGCGCGCATCACATGGGCGTTAGGCGGTAGTCAATCGAGTGAAAACCATTTCAAATACTTCACCTTGAGATGTTAAGAGTGTGGTTCCCTGATAGAGTCTCCCCCGGGATGATGCTATCAGATTCAATGGATAGCTGAAATTGGAATGACATGAAAAAGAGTAGAATAATAAGAAGATGATCAAGCTGGAACAGCCACGACTCCATTTTTTGGATGGTGTTCTGAATGAGATTTCTTTAGTTTTTGCAAATGAAGTTTAACGCGCACGGTGACCGTAAAGGGTATTGACTGTTGACTTTTGTTTGCACTTATCTATATATATATATTCTAAAGTTAAACCAAAACAAATCCCCTTTGTGTTTACACTGTGTGTTCACACTTGAAACCCTTCAAAACGCGGACATGTCAAACTCTGATTCATGTTCAGCTGTGTTTTATGTAAAGAATTTTGGGATACACCACCCCAGAAAGCTAGCTCAAAGTCTTATAAACTTCACATTAGTTGCACATACAACCAATGTGAGACTATATATCTCAACACGCCCCCTCACACAAGAGCCCATTGGGCTTGAAGAGTGGACAATGCAACAGGACCAGCCTACCAGTGCTAAGAAACGCCACAAGAGAAAGTGGGGGGCGACGAGGCTCTGATACCATGAAAAGAACCTTGGGATACACCACCCCAAAAGCTAGCTCAAAGGATGAGAGTGCCTAAGGTTTTATAAACTACACACTAGTTGCACATACAACCAATGTGGGAATATATATATATATATATATATATATATATATATATATATATCTCAACATGTTCACATTGTGTGTTCACACTGTGTGTTCACACTTGCATTAACATTTAAAAACAATAAAAGAAAAAATCGTAATAATAACATTTTATGAAAAAACAAAAATCGAAATGGATTAATGACCCACCATCATTAATTGTTGTATTGGGAAATGTAAGGTTTTTAAAAATTGCATTGGAAGATGAAAGGTTTTTTAAAAATTTAATATGGAAAACTCATCATCTCATATTTTGAAAAAACCTTCAAACCATTCAGACGCTTCTTTCTTCTAACTCCTGATGTTTCTTCATCTCTTGCTTCTGCGATTTTTGTCCTGCTAATGTTTTTTGTTTTATTTTCCATTGATATATTAATGTATCTCTTTTGTAGGGTGGAAAAATACATGCCACGGTTAAAGCTTTTCTGCATCATTATGACAAAAAATACATCACAAAAAGAAACTCCTTCACGAAAGAGAAGAAACATAGGTCGTTTTAAGGAGAACTTACTGAATTCATGCCCTGAGAATATTGATGAGTCCTCTCCATTATCTGCCTCCTCTTTTTGCGTGTAAGCTTTTTTTACATTATTATTCCTTTCTAAACAAGCTTAATTACGTTTGTTAATTTGAATATTAAGACCATATTTCATTTCTTTTTTTTAATAGACAGATACTTGGTGATATTTCCAATGGTACGTATATAAGGTTCATGAAGGTTAAAGAAATTTTTCTCCATGTATAAATGCAGATCCCGTTTCAAAAAAAAATTTAACATATTTTTTTATTTCATATACAGATACTTCTTCCCAACAAGGAAGAAACCAAGATCGTTTTAATGGTATCCTATGTAATTCGCACAAGGAGAATTGTAATGATTCCTTTCCATCAAATGGTACGACAAAATCTTTGGTAGAAGATCTCTTACAAAATTCAGCGTCTTTGTAATCACGTAAGATTTTTTTCGTTAGTCATTCATTTACAACAAACAATAAATCGTACATGAATATTCTTATAACTTGATAGGATTTTATTTTTATGCAACAAGAATATTTCAATCCTTTCATTCCAATGTGACAAATTCTTCTTTACGATTTTTTTTATAATTCGATATTTTTTTTTTTTGTTTTATTCAAGCAAAATATTTGAATCCCTTCCCTCAAATTGTGTTACAAATCCTTCTGCGGAAAATCTTTCTCCACGGTTAGCATCTCCCATTGTTTCGTAAAATTTTCTTTTTGACATTTGTTTATGTAGAACAACTAAAAGAAATCATATTTTGTGACTTCTTACAGTTGAGATTTTTTTTATTCAAGCAAACTATTCTAATCCTTTCCCTCCAATGGTGTTACAAATCCTTACGTAGAAAATCTTTCGCCATTTTCTGTCTCTCCTTCAATTTTCTATATATTAAGTTTTCTTCGTCATTTATTTTTTTTAAATTGAATACAACAATAATAATTTAGTTTTCTTCGTCATTTTTTTGTACTTTATTATTTAATTGTACATTTGGAAATATATTAATGATTTAATACTTTACTATTGATTGGAAAAAAAATCATACCATCGATATTTATTTTTAATACTTTATTGGTATATTTTCTATATGTAAATCATTTGTATCTACGTATTCATAAAATAATTACTTTATTTTATCAGTAGATTTTTAATTTATTAGTTTTATAATTATATTTAAAAATCAACCGATAATATAAAATTAAAATTTTCGAGTTAAAATTAATTTCATATAACAATAGGATTATATTATTATAAGAGCATGAAAAAGTCATCTATATCTATATATTAAAAGGGAGTGTCATTCTTTGGCAAGTTTGCTGACGTGTCACTCTCTCCTTCAATTTCAAGTTTGTGTTCACACTATAAACCATTTAAAATCTTTCTTGCTTTAGTAAATTTGTACAATTCGAAATTTAAACTTTATTAGGTGGGAAATGAGTTCAGCATTAATTGTTGGCAGACATTTATATTAATATCCCACTACTTTTTTAAAATTCGAATTTCAAATTTGATATAGTGGGAATGGGAAAAGAGTTGAACATTTTTTGGGGGCAAACACATCATTTAAAATCCCATTACTTTCTACATTGGAATTGGAAAGTGTATTATTGGAATTGGAAAGTGTATTATTATCTTTAAAAAAAAAACTTTAAGAAAGCCTTTAATTGCGTGTATAAATAGGATCAGACACTGCTCTCTCTTTTAATATTTACTTTTTATTCACATTTGAAATTACTTTCAATTTTTTATCTTTTAGTAACTTTTCAAGTTTAAATATTTAACTTGATAGGTGGGAAATTGTCAAATTCGAATTTGAAACTTGATAGATATTATAAGAACCTGCCAGAAACATTGGAATTTTAAAAGTGTCTATAAGTTTAATACAAAAATCAATGTATTGCATCTTTTGAGCGCAGGTTAATTGAATTGATTTATGAGTGCAGGTTAATTAAAGCATTCATGCATATAAGCACATACTTCAAGTAGTTGCATATTTTACTATCAACTATTTAATTACACTTGAAAATGAAATAACAGTACCTCATTTTCAATGACAGGCAGTCACCCTCATTTGCACAATTTGAAATTTAAACTTCATTAGGTGGGAAGTGAGTTCAGCATTAATTGTTTGCAGACATTTGTATTAATATCTCACTTTTTAAAAAAAAAATCATTTTAATCTTGCTATAGGTGGGAAATTTCGAATTTTAAACTTGTTACAGGTAGAAAAAGAGTTTAACAACTGTACTGTGGCAGACAAATGTACTAATATCCCACTACTTTTTAAATATTCGAATTTTAAACAAGATATAGGTGGGGAAATACTTCAACATTTTTTAGTGGTAGACAACTGTATTAAATTTTTACTATTTTCTACATGAGAATTGTTAACCCTCATTCTAAAAAACATTGAATGCTTTTTTCCATATTTATAAAAAAACTAAAAGACCTAAAGAAAAGAGTTCAGCATTAATTAGTGGCAGACATATGCATTAATATCTCACATCTTTTTTAAATTTAAAATTTGAAGTTGATATAGGTGGGAAAAGAATTTAACATCTTTTAGTGGGAGACAGTTGTATTAAATTTCCACTATTTTCTACATGGTAATTGTTAACCCTCATTTTAAAAAATATTTAATATTTTTTTCAATATTTATCGAAAAACCAAAAGACCCAACATTAATTAGTGGTAGATAGGTTCATTAATATCCCACTTTTTTTTTTATATTTCGAAATTTGAAGTTGATATAGGTGGAAAAATAATTTAACATTTTTAAGTGGGAAACAACTGTATTAAATTTTCTCTATTTTCTACATGGGAATTGTTAACCCTCATTTTAAAAAACATTTAATATTTTTATCATATTTATCGAAAAACCAAAAGACCCATAGAAAAGAGATAAGCATTAATTAGTGGCAGACATGTGCATTAATATCCCACTTCTTTGAAAAGGCAAAGAATGTCATTAGTCGTGTCATTAAAGTAAATGCATTAAAAAACGAGATGATTAAAAAATGATGATGGTAAAAAAAAATTGGAATTTGATTGCTATTAATGATAGCCTTCTGTAACATTTGAAATTTTAGTTTTTGATTTTTTTTTTTAAACTAAACAAACAAATTGAATTTTATTTTAAATCCATTAATGTAGGTCATTCGTTCGTGCCATTCAGTAATTAAACGCATTAAAAATGAGGTGATTAAAAAGTAAGGATGGCCAAAAACGTTTGAAATTTTAATGCTATTAATGATGGCCTTTTGTATCATTGGATTTTTAATTTTTAAAAAAAAAAAACCTAAACAAACAAATAGACAATTTATTATTATGTCTATTGGATGGAAAAAAATTTAATATTTAAATTGTAACTTTTTAAATTTGAATTTTTAACTTGATAGGTGAGAAAAGAATTCAGCATTTAATATTTCTCTAATGAAAAAAAAATATGTATATAATAAAATAAAATTTAAATAGTTTATAAATTAAACAAAAAATATTTAAAATTATAAAAATATATGTATAGTTGATAAAAAAAAATTGATTTTGAAATATAAATGAAAAAAAATAAGAAATTGGATATTCATAATTTAAAATAAATTAAATTAAAATTTTAACTTAAAAAAATAATACAAAAATAGAAAAACGTTATCATACAATTATTATTTTTAATTTTTTTTAACATAAAAGTTTTAAATAAATATATATGTACCACCTACAACCAATGTTATTTTCTGTCAAAAATCATTTATTGGAAATAATAATTAATTAATAAATGTGATCTAATAATTTCCAATAAATGATAACCGTTAAACAAAATTGATTAGGTTGGTTTAAAGGTGGTAAAATTCCCCTAAATATATATGTATAACGAATGTTAAAAAAATAAAAATAATAAATCAAAAGAAAAAAATTAATTTTTAAAAAAATATGTATATTTAATACAAAAGAATTTAAAATTTATAACTAATTAAAAAATGATATCTATCATATATTAAAAAAATTATAAAAATTTAATTACCATAAAAACGAATGATCATTCAATGAGCAATGACCATCCAACTCCTGCATCGTAAAAAGATATTTGCAATTAAGTATTTTATAGACTATTTTAATATTTCTCACTACTTTCTGTATGAGAAATTATTAAACCTATTAATAATATTAAGATTGTGTTTATAGGGTGAGAAAATATTTAATATTTAATATTTAATATTTAAAATTCAAATTTTTAAATTTGTATTGTAAACTTGATAGGTGGAAAAAGAATATAAAGCAAAAATTGAAATTATCCGGAATTTGATTAAACAAAGTATAAAACAAATAAATGATTACACATGTAAAATATATAATAAAATATAAGTTCCTAAAATTAAAATTTAATAAACAGAGGTATAAAGGAAATAAATTTCTGATGTATTACTCATTATATCTTACGTTATAATAATTTGTGACATTATTTATAAAATGTTTATTGTCTAACATATATGTCTTTGTGTGGGTAAGATCATTAGATTTACTGCTAATATAAAATGTTGACAGTTAGAAGTGGCAAAATGAGCTTGGTTAAAAAAGTCGGCCCACCCTGCCTGCCAACACATTTTTATTTTTATTTATTGTTTAACAAACCCTGCTTTGTGTGGCTGATCGTTAAATTTACTGTTGTAAATATTTCATAAACAAGCATCTAAACAAAATGAACAATCAGATTGTGATAAATGAAAATAAGGAAACTAATTTCAAAATAATCTAGGAAAATAGAAGAGTGTTAATAACAAGTTATGAAAATAACTTAATCCCAATGTACGGAGGGTTTGTTAGAATAATAAAGTACTAACTCAAATATTTGTCAACTCTTCATTTAATATATATGTCACAAATACACACACCTCAAGAAATCGATTTAAAGGAAAATATAGAAAACATATATAGATAGTAATTTAGACGAAACTTTGAGAACCTTTTTTATGGATAAATATGGAAAACATATATAGCTGGTATAAAATGCTGACAATTAGAGGTGGCAACACGTTTTCATATTTTTAACCAAATTATTGTTGGTAGAGATGAAGTATTATTAAGATTAAATACAATGCGTTAAATATATTGTTATATATATATATATATATATATATATATATATATATATATTCTAATTTTACGAATATATATATATATATATATATATATATATATATATATATATATATATATATATATATATATATATATTATATATATATATATATATATATATATATATATATATATATATATATATATATATATATATATATATATATATATATATATATATATATATATATATATATATATATATATATATATATATATATATATATTCTGATTTTTTATTTATGCAATTCAGCTAATAAATGGTCTTTTGATATTACCACATAACTTCAACTATGAAATGTTTGTTAGACTATTAAACATACTAACTCAAATATTTTTCAACTCTTCATCTAATATATGTCATAACTACAGAAAACGTAGATGCATAGCAATCTAGAAGCAAGTATAAGAATCTTTTTTTTGTGGATAAATATGAAAACCTATTACATGCTGATATAAAAGGTTAATAGTTAGAGATAGCAAAATGGGCTCGGCCCGGAGGGCCGACCCACCCCGCGCGGCAGCATTTTTTCATATTTTTAACCAAATTGTTGTTGGTAGAGCTGAAGTATTATTGAGATTAAATACAATGCATTAAATATATGGTTACATATATATATATATATATATATATATATATATATATATATATATATCTAATTTTATGAATAATTATTTTTTATTTATGCAATTAAGCTAATAAATGGTCCTTTGATATTACCACATAACTTCAACTGTGAAATGTTTGTTAGACTATTAAACATACTAACTCAAATATTTGACATCTCTTCATCTAATATATATGTCACAAATACACACACCTCAGGAAATCGATTTAAAGGCAAATATTGAAAACATATATAGATAGTAATTTAGACGTAACTATTAGAACTTTTTTTATGGATAAATATGGAAAACATATATAGCTGATATAAAATGTTGAAAGTTAGAGGTGACAAAATGGGTTTAGCCCGGAGGGCCGACAGACCCCACCCGGCAACACGTTTTCATATTTTTAACCAAACTATTGTTGGTAGAGTTGAAGTATTATTGAGATTAAATACATTGTGTTAAATATATGGTTATATATATATATATATATTCTAATTTTACGAATAATTATTTTTTATTTATGCAATTCAGCTAAGAACCTTTTTGTGTGGATAAATATGAAATCTATTACATGCTGATATAAAATGCTGATAGTTAGAGGTCAACCATTCTTCCCACTAACACTTTTTTTTCCTTATATCTATTGTTTAACAAACCTATTTTTGTGTGGCTAAGGTAATTGGATTTATTGCTGTAAATATTTCAGAAACAAACATCTAAATAAAATGAACAATTAGATTGTGATAAACGAAAATCCATTTAAACAAAATGAACAATCAGCACAACATGTTAAAAAAATTTCTTCATGTATATTAATTGATTTTATTTTGTAGCAAATTTTGTGTATAGATGAATCATCGAGACAAGATCATATTGAAAAATAATGCAGAGGAAAAGGTTCATTGGTGGCTATATTTGAAGACTGAATTATTGAGTACATAACTATATTTGATTTGCATAATAATCGATGTCTCAGAATTGCAGAGTTTTGTTTTTGGTTTATGCTTACAAAGTTCTGTGTGAATGCTATAGTTTTTTCAACTTCAAAAATATCACAATATAACAAAACAATTATTTTTTATTTCAAATATTTCTCAAGTAACAGGTTTACATTTTTGTTTTTGGTTCCTACATGTTTATACCTCCACCATCGAAGATATATCCAACATCAAACTTACTTGCAAAGAATTTCTTCGGCTTGCAGAAAATGATTACGTGTATGAAAATGCTTCGATAGACAAGTTTGAATCCGGTCCATTGGAATGAATTACCAATAAAAAAAATTATTCATCAAATACCGGATAATTATGAGCATGGAAATCGACCACTGTACAAAGGAAAAATGTACGAGATTTTCTTCAATCAATAGTAAAAGTTCAATAGAGAACGACAATTATTCTTCTTAAAATGTTGCAGGGAAAGTGACAACCCTGACATTTTGTACCGTGAAGGATTGGTTAGTTATTTCAAAAAAAAATCCAGTTCAAAGACGCAAGCGTTGGCTCTTGAACCCTTGAAGACTGCATCACTAAAAGGTCATAGTGAGCAAGTATGTTTATTGCTTGCTGTTGATGAATGGTGAAGATCAAAATCAAAGAAATTTTGGATTTGAAATTTTTCGTTCCCTGAATAAGACAAACAGTTTACAACAATTTAGACAGCGGGTGAAATGTTTTATCCGAAGCTTGTGGGGGCGTAAAGAAATTGTTTGAAACCATAACTCACATTTCTTTTGGGTAATTATCTAATTTGTTCCCAAATCAATGCAGAGTAAAACCAAGTGAATCCGCATAAGGCTGATCAAGAAGGCTTCCATGGTTAACATCCCAATCGATTTCGTATTGATTTTGATCCCACACGATTGTGTTGCTGTCTTCACCAAATTGGTAACTGTTTTTGAAATCAATAGCTCCCTAAAAGTTTGGATCCATCGTCCTCCTCTCTTTGTTCACAAACAATCACCAAAAATCAAACTGCTTCATGAATTATTGCTAGTTTCAAGGTAAGGTTTCCATTAAGTCTAGTGAGAAACAAAGAAGAAAGAAGAATGAAGGTAAGAGATGGTGTGGCTAATCACATATTCTAACGTAAAGAGCTAATTCGATTTCTGGACCAATAATTTAAGTAAAACCCGACCTTGAACATTTGTTGCTTGCTGATAGCGTTTATGGATGAAATCTTTTGTAATTTACATTATTTTAAAAACAGGGACATTTTCGTAATTGCCACTTATTTCCCCATCTATATTTTACCTCAAACCAAACATAGACTTCATAAATCTTACCTAATTTGCCTGGTTAAATTTTTTCCAACCAAACAATTTTTTTTTTACATTTTACTACCAAACTCACTTTCCAACCATTTCCCTATCAATTACATTTCCCTAGTATTCAAAAAATTTCTCCTCAACCAAACGCCCCCTAAGGGGAGTTTTGAGAGGAAAAGGAAAAAAAGGATCGAAAGGGAAAGGAAGGAATTGGAGGGTATCTCCTTTCTTTGTTTGGGAGTTAAAAAAATGATAAGGAAAAAAAAAAAAGGCTTAATGAGATATTTTTATCATTTTATCCTTTTTTTAAAAATTAATATAATTATTATATTTTACAAATAAAATAAAATTTAAAATTTCTAACAAAATTTTTTATGTACTTACTTAAAAAGATCATATTTTCGATGAAATTTCTACGTTGCAAATCATGAAAATTCCATCGAAAGTATTTTTTCGTAGAATACATTTCATTGAAAGGCGACAAAATTTTTTATCCGTCAAAATTTTTTCAGAAATAAAATTTTTGGAGAATTTTTTGACACAATTTAGTTTCTGTCAAAAATTTTGACGAAAATGATTTCTTAAATATTTTTGAATAAAAAAAGAATTTTGTTAAAAATTTTGACAAATTTTTTTTTTTCAAAAAATTTAAGGAAAATGTTTCGACAATTTTGACAAAAAAAAATTTATGTCGCAAATTTTTACAGAAATGATTTTCGCTGGAAATGTGTTCTGTTAAAATTTTTTACGTAAATATTTTTCATCAAAATTTTCACTAGAAATGTGTTCCGTTGAAAATTTAAATAAAAATATTTTTCGTCGAAAATTTTGATAGAAATGTTTTCGTTGAAACTTTCAGTGAAATTCAAATTCCGTAAAAGATTTTGACAAAAATGATTTCCATAAAAAAAATTTACGGAATTGTTTTGTGTCAAAAAGGTTTGATAGAAATGTGTTTCGTCAAAATTTTGAAAGGAATTATTTTTCGTTGAAATGTTTGACGGAAATGTTTCCCTCGAAAGTTTTTTCCCTAAAAAATTTATGTCAGTGATTATGATAAAATCTTGTTCCGTTTTTAGTTTCTATGAAAAAATATTTCGTCTCTATTTCAACGAAATATGATTTTTGTCAGAAAATTTGTCAATATTTTGGTCGAAATATTTTTCGTCGATAAATTCTGTCGATATTTGAGATTTTTCTAATAGTGTCACATTTTAAAATAAATCACATCTATGTAGTTTTCACATTTTAATGCTAAGGGTAGATAAGTAATTTTTAATATTTCCTCTCTCAAATCCCCAAATTGGGGGAACTTTAATTTTATGGGTGAGAAGAGTGTTGCAAGATTTTACAAAAATTTCCAATTCACTTTCCTTATTTTTTTAAACTCACAACTAAGAGAATGGATTAATAAAATCTTCTTCTTCCTTTCCTTTTCCTCCTAAAACTAACTCACAAACAAAGCCTAAAGATACTCATTCTGTATAGCAGGATCCTTAAGCTAATAAGCAAAACAAAAGTCAACCCCGTCGCAGGTTTGCACATTTGGACGTTGCGTTGGAGCTTGCTTTTTTTTTTTTTTTTTTTAATTTACTTCGATTGGTGAGTTATCCATTTTCTATGGTTGAATTCGCGCACTTTGTGTCCTCCAACCCTCATCACTTTGAGTTTAAACAGGGATGGTTATCATATTGTTATTCTTTGATGCTTGTAAACATGTGGGTGTATTACTCTTTTTTCATTTTTTATTTGGAGATTTCTTCACTGCTTTTAATCAACTAATTCAATTGAGTCAAACAAGATTATAAAGGCAACAAAACTCTTTCTATCAAATTTTTAATACAACTACTACCAAGACTTGAATTTGAGACCAATGATTAAGTTGAAACAACTTCGTATCAATTGATCCATATGCTTGGTGGCATTGGCGGACCCACTTGCGGGCAAATGCCCGCAAGTGCGGTCATAAACTTTTTGATTTTAATATTTTTTTTTTTAATTGTTATTTGTCTCTTGATTCAATATATATATTAGGAGTAAATAATTTTTTAAGTCCCTAACAAAAAACATGATTCTCAATTTAGTCCTTTACAAAAAAAATTAGTCTTGAGGTCCTTAAAAAATTTAAAGTAGATCAATTTAATTAAAATCATGGTCCATCACAAATTCAAAAAAGACCTACACTAGTCCCACAAAAAGACCAAAGTGGGTCCATAGGGATCAGGTGACTAATTTTTTTTTTATAATGGACTAAAGTGAGGACCAAATTTTTTTTAGGGACCAAAAAGGATATTTATTCTTATATTAGTTAGCAACGTAACAACGTACGGAGATGATTAAAACAACGCAACAACGCACATTGATTAGAAAGAAAACTTATTCTTCCTCCATTGTCACGTACTCATTTCCACGTTCTCTTCATCCTTTGTTTCCTTTTTTATTTTTATAAAAAGAGATGATTGATTGTAGGTCTGACATTCTCAAATAAGTTAATATCTAGAGACGAGACCTTCACTGTGATTTTGTTTTACTTCTGTACAGGTAGTGTTAACTTTTTTATTCACCACTATAAAATAGAAGGGATAGGTTATTCTACTTACCATTTTTTTGCCTACCTCTACCTACCACCCTCCAACACCGTTAGATCAGAATCTTAACTAACATTTATCTTTTTCTCTCTTCTTGAGATTTTGATCTAACGGTATTGGAGAGTGGTAGGCAAAGGTAGGCAGAAAAATGTTAGGTAAAATAACATATCCCAAAATAGAATGATGATGTATGGATGTACTGGAGTATATTCTCATATTTGTTTTGAAGGATTGATAAGATTTAGGGGGAAAATAATTGGTCAAACTATTGTCTGCAGCTTGTTGTGGAAGCAACTAGATTATGAGCGGGTTCAAGCATTGATTTAAACTTTTATATAAAAAAAAAATTCGGGGGCGCTTCCCCCGAACCCCCGCCACTGATTGTGCGGACATAAAATTTTTTTCCTGGATCCGCCACTGCTTGGTGGTAATGTTTTAATCTTCTAGACATAGGGAATAATGGGTCAAAATTCAAGTTATGAACAATTCTCTTAAACTTTTTCTCTTTTCTTCCAAGAGTTCACGAGCTTGCTCCTATCAGACTTCCACTCAATATTACAAATTCATCACAAACTTCAATATCAAATACAAGGTTCACTTGTCAGGGTTTGCTTCAATTCCTCTATGGGTTAACAAAAAACCCAAATATTTCCCTGCTGGAACTCCAAACGCACATTTTACCGGGTTCAGTCGAATGCAGTATTTCCTAAACTTTTGGAATGTCTGCTCCAGATCTCGGACATGGTTCGTCATGTCAAATGACTTAACGATCATATCATCAATGTACACTTCTACATTCTTGTCCAGTTGATCCTCAAACACTTTATTCATCATCCTCTCGTATGTAGCCCCAGAGTTTTTAAGCCCAAACGGCATCATGTTGTAGCAGTAATTGACCTTTTCAGCAATAAAGGCAGTTTTCTCTTGATCTTCAGGATACATCGGGATCTAGTTATAACCCGAATAAGCATCCATGAAAGATAACAATTGGAATCCATCTGAGTTATCCACTAGCTGATCTATGTTGGGCATATGGTAAGAATCTTTCGGCACACTTTATTAAGATCCGTGTAATCGGTGCGGACTCTCCATTTTTCGTTAGGTTTTTTCACCATAACTATGTTGGCAAGCCAGGTCGTATATTGTATTTCACGAATAAATTCGGCATCCAACAATTCCTTCACATGTTCCTCCAGAACTTGTTTTCTTTCTAGTCTCAGCTTCCTTTTCTTCTGCGAAACTGGTACTGATCCGGGGTAAACTGCCAACTTGTGACAGCAAAAAGTTAGATCTATGCCAGGAATCTCTGATGACTTCCATGCAAAAACATTTGTGTTGCTTTTGAGAAACCCGGCTAATTCTTCCTTGATTCGGGGATCTATGGTCTTACTAATTCAGGTAAATTGACTAGGTTTTTTTCCTAGCACAAGGTCTTCCAATTCCCCATCTGGTTCTGGCCTGGGAATCACTTCTTCTCTCATATCCAGCTCAACCACATTAACGGGTTTCTCTGAATGATGAGGGATTTCCTTTTTTCCGGCTTTATCCCCCGGACGTATTCGGGGTGGACTTAAGTGTCCACCTTCGTTGCCTTTGACTGTTTCAAAGTAGCATTCCCTGGATTCTTTTTGATCGCCACTGATGGTAATGATTTCATTCTTGTTACTTACCATCTTTATCTTTTGGTGCTTTGTGGAGACCAGCATGTCCCATTTGTGTATGATTGGTCTCCCCAGAATGATATTGTATTCTGACGGAAAATCAGCCACTATAAATCTTACTCGTTCTGATTTGAACGTTTCCTTCATTCCCAGGATTAACCTGAGATCTATATAGCCTTTAAGAGGAGTATTTTCTCCTATAAAAGCTATCAAGGTTGTTTTGCAAGGTTTGAGGTCCTCCTCGTCAAGGTTCATCTTTTTGAAGGCACCCCATAGTATAATGTCGGCACTGCTTCCTGCATCTATGAAGATCTTTTAACCCGGAAATTCACCAGGGTTCCGGTGACGACCAACCCATCTACATGCCCTGGCAAAACACCTTGCATATCTTACTTAGTGAAATAGAGCAGAAGAGGGTCTGGTTTACTGGGGTCCTCCTTAAATTTAGGACGATCCCGAATTGACAGCACTTCTTTTAGGTACTTTCGTCTAGCACTTACAGTGTCTCCTCCTCCTTCCAGAGCTCCACTGATTACATTACAATCGAATTTGACTTCCGAGAATTCATCGTTGTTGGAATCATCTTTCTGGTTCCTTTCCTCTCTCTTTTTCTTCTCAGGGACCAGACTCTTGCTCCTCTTCCGATTTCCAGACTTTCTTTTGTTGTTTTTGGCACCCTGGGTTTTGATCGCATACTGCGTAGTTTGCCTTCTCTAACAAATTTCTCCACAGCATCTCGGAGATCCAGCATTGATCAGTGTTGTCACCCGGTCCGTCATGGAAGGCGCAATACTTGGACTTATCCAAACCTCCTCTATCAAATATAGGCCGAGGTATATCTACTTTCTTCATTTTCGTCATTGCCACTTCCCTCCAAATTTGAGAGCGTGAGGCATTCAACGGTGTATACTTCTCATATCTTCCAACCCGGTCTCTATCATCCAAGATCCTACTTCTGGAGTCTTTCTTTTTATTGCTGGGTCGCTCCTTCTCTCTTGGGGCCAGGCTCCTCCTTCTTGGACTTGCTCTTTTACCTTCCTCCAATAGCGCATTTGTTATCTCCATTTGTTTGAGTTCCAAGTATTTCTTCAAACGAGTTTTGAACTCCTCCAACGTCCTCACAGGATCTTTGTAGACCAACTTGGCTAGTCTAGATGATCCATCCAGGCCAGCCACAATGAGGTGGACGTGGACATTCTCTTGCAAACCCGACACTTGCAAGACAGTATCTTTAAACTTGTTAAGATACCTTTGGAGAGTTTCTCCGGGTTGCTGTCGTATCTTGCCAAGTTCGAATTCGGACTTTGGATGCTTTTTGCTGGTTGTAAAATTCAGAAGGAATTTTTGTCCAAATTCCTCAAAAGATCCAATGGAATTGGTAGGAAGAGTTGAGAACCATGCCTGCGCTGCCCCAGTCAAAGTTATGACAAATATCCGAGATATGAGGGGCTCATCTATCCCTCAGATTTACATGTTCGTGTCGAATGCATCTGTGTGGACCTGTGGGTCCTGGCTTCCATCATATTTCCGCAAGCGTGCCGAATCAAAATCCTCCTGGAAAGGAGCATTTAGTATTTCACCAGTGCAGGGGATGTTATTATACTTCCCCTACTGTACTTCTTCCTATACCCACCGGGTTCAGCTCGTCCTCTGGTGGTTTGAGCACTTTGATCGGGATGTGTACCATCTCGATTTCTCTGGCCATTCGCTCCTGTTGAAGCATTCTGGGTCAAAGTTTGCACAACAGCATTCTGATCACCCATTCTAATGTTCTCCGGGTTCGGGTCCAACGTGCTCCCAAGCTTGGGCCTTCCAATGTCTCTCGGGTTTGCACCGTATGTGATTCCGGGGATAGGCCTTCCAATGAGGGCATAGGATTGCCATTTGCATTTTCTCCGGATGCCATTTTGAAAAGCTTCACATATTTTAATATGAGAAAAAGGTGTGTCATTTTAAATGACACACCTTACATCCTTTCACTCTCGCAAAGAGGTGGGACTCATATTTTTAAAAAATATTCCCTCCACTCTCTCTTTCATGATTTATCTTTTTCTTTCACTTAAAATGACACAATTTTATATCCTTTAAAATGATACACATTTTTCCGTTTTAATATAGGTCCATCGGATGTCAATGTGAGATTTGTCATAATTATTAAAAAAGAAAAATGTGTATCATTTTAAAGGATGTAAAGTTGTGTCATTTTAAGTGAGAGAAAGAGATAGATAAAAGAAGATAGAGTAGACAAAAAATATAAAAATGTGAGTCTCACCTCTTTGTGAGAGTGAAATAATATCATTTAAAAGGATAAACATTTTTTCCTTATTAAAATTGGAGTAAAGGTGACGGGACAAACTTTATATCCTCTATTCTTATATTTCCCTTTTAATATTTATACTCGGGACACATGCAAAAAACAAACTGAAGGAAGAGTATTTGAGACACCCCAATTGGCAAAACAGGATCATGGTACCCAGAAGACTTTGCATGCTGAGAAAGAGACTCATCTGGAACCATCACCCTCACAATCATCTTCTGTCATAATTAAGCATATCAATGGACAGAAAATGAGACCTGAAGTAATGGTGCAGTTTGAGTGTGAGTAAGTTTGACAGTCACTCTCCTCATGCAGAAACATTCACTTTAGTCTTTTCTAGTATGGTAAGCACAACAAATACAGCAGCTATTACATATTCTGTAGTGGAAAAGTAAACAAGCATTTTAATATGTCAAAGTTGGCTCAAAACTACTATATACTTCTTTCTCATTCATATAGTTTTTCTTTTTCTAAGTTTCAAAATCTTGTTTTTACATAAATCTTATATGTTGTGCGTAATGAACAAATATACGAGATTGATCACTAACAAAACATACGAAATCTAATTGTTTTCCCTTATTAATAAAATCCAATCATGGAAGCATCATTGAACGCATATTAGATTGTCATTAATTAAAATGAGTAAATCTTCAACAAATATATTTCGAAATGGAACACATGTGAGGAACACCAATGTTCACTCCAGTGGCGGACGCAAGAATTTTATTGAGAGGGGACGAAAAATAAAAATACATCTTCATAAATAAAAGTACTTCAAATACAATACAGATCTAATATGCAAAAAATTGAAAGAAATCTATTACATAAATTAAGTTCACTTCACTTGACTCTTACTCTACGTGTTTTCATATTGTTAAATCCATCTACAATAAAAACAGATCCAGAAAATGTTTAAATAAATTATAGATTAATAAAAAAATTAAAAAAATGTATGTTGCAATGCATTGTACCTAAAAGATGCTTGGACAAGCTGTTGAATCCAGTAAAATTATTCAAATATAATCATCAAGATATATTGTAGAACAATACTCCAGCAAGCTAACTAACATTGAAAAGTAAACACTTCTAGATCTCTGAGTCCAAAAAATAAAAAAATACAGACTAAAAAAATTCACTAACATATCAGTAAATGAAGTATTTGAAATATTATAAGTCCCCAATAAATATGTTGTTATGCTCTATTGTATTTCACCTTGAGTTTTGCTTTTTTTTTTATTTACTGGCCATGACAATTTATTCTTTCAGTTTGAAAAGTAATCCTTAATGAAATATTAAAGCATTAAAAAATATTAACGCATCGAATGTCGGTATAAAAAAATGTTAATCAATGGAAGATAATGAGTCGAAACAAAACATTCAAAATATGGGAATGATATGAACGAATTTCGAAACAAAACAATCGAATAATAGCAGCTTTGTTAATTTCATATAAAAAAAATAGAGATAGTGAGAGTGAGAAGATTTGTTAAAATTGATAAAGAGAGAGGGGTTTTTTCATGGGGATGCAGAGGGGGCCATGATTGAGTGTAGTGTGATATCTTACGGTGTCATGGAGAATAATTTTATATTATACAATTTTTAAAACAAATTATTTAATAATATTACTAAAATTTTATTTTATATATATATATATACATATATATAGAGGGAGGATATTCTTACTACCAAAATTTTCTACTACTAACTTACTACCTATCTAATCACCATTGAATCAAAGAGATAAAAAGTTTTTGAAAAAAGAAAAAATGTTGACTCAAATACGAGTGTAAGAAAATGAATTTATCTCTTATTAAATGAGAAAACAATTCCCCTTTATTTATAACTTAAACCAATTCTTGAATCAAATCAATTATTAAAAGGGTTTGGTGTTTATCATTTTAAATGACATAAGTTATGTCATTTTAGGAGAGAGATAGACATAAAGAATGAAAATCATGTGGAAAGAAAGTGGGACATATAGAGATGACACTAGCTCATTACCATTTTCCGAAACAGAAATGTCTTAATAATGATATATATATATATATATATATATATATATATATATATATATATATATATATATATATATATATGAAAAGTGGAGAAAATTCTAGATATTTGTGCTCACTTATAGATCTAGATTATTGAACAATTGTTGTTTCAAATCCTTGGCATGTTTGATGGAAAGAGAGGAAATTTATTTATTTAATCATAAGCATTTCTTCAAAATTATAAGGTTGTCTAATTGTTTTTTTAGTCACTTTTTTTTTAATTTGAAAGGGAAAATATTTATTATTTTAAATGAAATTATGTCATTTTAATATATATTTAATGATTTTTAATATTTTCTTTCCTCCGTATAAATAGGAGCATAGAGACCTAAAATAAAAGTCATCTAATTTAAAATGACAATTAATTGTTTTAAAAAAGTGACAATCAATTTTTCCAATTTTAAATTTGTGTAAATTTTATAAAAAAGGTATATTCTCAAAATCACTAGCAACGGTAAAAGTGTTTTCTAATCACACTTTATGGTTTTTATGGAGATAAAAAATAAAATCAAATCTCAAAATATTTTTATTATAAAACATGATACGCTAAATAACCTATTTTGTTCAAACTCACCATTTAGATATGGGAAAATTCCTGTACATACATTTTGTATTATAATTATGCACATTCATTATAATATTTTAAATTTTGGATCCTTTCTTTAGTAATGGTTAAACAAAGGAATACTAGCATTTTTTTTGTTAACACATTATTGATATTGCCCTTGTAAAAGTTATGTTTTAACTTTGAGTAATTTATTGTCTTTATTTTTTTTTTATATATCAACCAATTTTATTCAAAAAGACAGTTCTATATATCCTCGAAATAGAAGACCTTGTTCCCAATTTTGTCGCCTTAAAAGCAAGAATCTAAATCGGTTTTTATAGAAATACAACGGGTAAATTGATGCAATTCATTAGTCACGTCGAAAAATCGTTACATTTTTCGTAACGAGGGAAAACCTATCGCTTAATTCAAACCCAAGAAATTGCTTCGCTGAAAACATTTTAATATTGATATCCAATTACAAAGTTCATTGGTAACGAATTAGCATATATGAGCCATTTTTTTTATAACATGAAATTATATGAGCATAAGCAAAAATTAAAGTTAAAAACAAACACTATTAATCCATAAAAATGTATTGGATCTAGTGCCCTCTCCAAGGTATTTACGAAGGAGATACCCTTGAGTCAAGCAGATCACTGTGCACAGAATACTATAACGGCGTTAGCTAATGGGGTGTGTGTGTGCGCACAGTGGCAGCATAACAGTAAGAGAGAGAGCGTACGTACCTTTAGGGTTTACCTTTGTATTTATAGAGGTTACCTGTGGGTAGTGTGGATGAGCCTTTGGTTCCTCTGGTGAGGGTCCAGGCCTGATAGCTATGCTGTCGTATTATGATTAGTATCCTTGATGGATATCTATCATTTATTAGTATCAATCCATATCTTGGATTGCCCCTGGTTGGGCTTGCTACTTAATGGGCCCATTATACGGGTCCATAACAAAAAATAACACAAAACAGTGAAAAAATAAAGGGGAACTAAAACCCTCAAACCAATTTTCATTTTACATCAGTGAAACTATATCAAAAAAATTAGCTCAAAAAATTTTGCTCAAAAAATTCTAATCCAATACACCCCCTTATACTTATAAGTAACCTCTAACTTTGTCTATAATATTCAACAATACATCTTACTTTGTCTATTGACATCCACAGGAAAAAAAAAGTTTAATTTTAATGAGTTATTATAATTTTTTTAATGTATTATTACATAATATAATATTCACTGATTATTTAATGATTTTAACAACTTACATGTTTTATATAAACTGCACATAAATTAAATTCCAAAATATATAGATACAGGTTGAGGCGGATGTAGGTTGAAGAGAAGGGGGGCAAGTGTCCACCCTTAAATTATGATGCAAAAATACAAAAGTATTCTTTTCTTAAAATTCAAGTTTTTCCAATTTAATTTCGGAGTAGGATATTGTAACAACTAATTAGGGTTACTATCAATGTTACTACCAATCAATTTCACCGTATTTCACCGTTATATTGATTATGTTAATCCAACGGTTATATTTATTTTCATCCCACTCAATTTCACCGTTAGATTCATTATGTTGATCTAACGGTTATATTTATTTTCATCTTTGTATGGTTATGATTCCCCATATTTAATACTTTATATTTATTTCTACCTTTGTATGGTTATGATTTTTCATATTTAATACTTTTACATTAAATATGGGGATCATAACCATACAAAGATAGAAATAAATATAACTGTTGGATCAACATAATCGATTTAACGGTGAAATTGATTGGTAGTAACCCTAATTGGTTGTTACGAGCTTTAATTTTCCTCATTCTATTTTATTTTCCCGTGAGTTTTTTTTTCTCCTCCATCTTCATTATCCAAACCTAACAGCAGAGAGCTTTATTCGACAACCATTGTTTGCATCTACATATTGATTCATCTCCTCTCAAACCTCAATCTCCATTATTGAAAGTTGGAATATTTGCTTCTTCCTCCATCATCGGTCCAGTTGAGTCGCAATCAGTGGCGGACGCATGAATTTTAATAAGAGGGGACGAAAATAAAAAATACTATATCATAGATAAAAGTACTTGAAATACAATACAAACTTAATATATAAAAAATTGAAAGAAATCTATTACATAAATTAATATCACTTCACTTACTCTTGCTCTATGTGTTTTCATATTATTAAACTTATATATAATTGAATCTGTGCTAAAACTCAAAATAATTTCTTTTTCAATGTATGTAATTAAAGATAGTCTATGACTATACATACATGCAATGATCTTAGGAAGGTGAAAGTTGATTCTGCTTGGCTCTAGAATTTACACAGCCAAAATCGAAAGGCTGAAGAAGGAGGTTGGTGATGGACGGAACACGGAAAGGAGAGAGAGGATGATATGATGTTCTCAAGAAAAATATGGGTAAGGGGGCGTTTGATAGAGGAGAAATTTTTTTTTACCAGGGAAATATAATTACTGGGAAAATGGTAGGAAAGTCAGTTTGATGGAAAAATTTAAAAAAAGATGTTTGGTTGACTCAAATATTATCGGAAAAATTTATTAAATTTCCAAAATCTAATCTATATTCGAAAAGAACTTCGCACCTGCTTTTTCACTTCCCTAATTATCTCAAAATACCACATCTCAAGTGGTATTTTGTATCAGTGAATTTCACCTAAAAATCAACATCAAAGTCGTTTCCTAGCCTTCCTATTTGCCTAGTATTTTTTTTTTCAAAAACTTGAACCAAATGTGATATTTTCCAATATCCACCCACACTTCCCCATCAAACCCCAAACGATGTTGTCTGCTTGTAATACACACAACAATGTTGTATTCTTTCCAAGGTGGATTGTGACTCAACAACTTGACGTTCCATGTGTGCAGCGTTACAAACGACGTTGGACGCCCACTAACGGAAGGACTAATGAGGACCTGATTTTAAAATAACAAGGACCATGAATGCCCTGTTTTTACTTAGGGACTAATGAGGGCATCATGAAATTTGCTGAGGACCGAAAAAAGTATTTACTCTTAAAAATAATTCTAAATTCAAGAAAAATTAATTTAGACCATAGCCAAAAAAAAAATATGTTAGGATAGCGGATCCTATTTGGAAGCCTCAAGGAGGAAACAAGAAGAACAAGAGAGAATCAGAGAAGAATTCAAAGGAAAATATGTATATTCATCATTATGCATTCCAAATGACCCCTGTTTCCTATCTATAAGCCACAAGTCCTCACCAATCTGTAACTGAATTGTTACATAGACACGTAATCCATATTTTGCTAACAGCTCATGGCCACATCAGCAATACACTATACACTAGAGACCACACTACAAGACTACACAGTTATACAACAGACACCTAATACAAACTCTTTAATATGCTGGGCTAACTTCACATATCAGAGACAAAGTCCTTAGTCCACACGTAACATTGCCTTCCCCTAAAAAACGGACCTTGTCCTCAAGGTCCCAATGAAAAAAGAGAACTAAAAATTCTTTTATATAGGCTGCACAGGCTGTGTATTTTTTGAGAGACTCTTTTTTTTTTTAGAGAAGTGAGACTTATGCATGAATTAGCAAAGCTGGCAATGGAAACATTAGTTATCTTGTGGCAGGATGTGATGTCAAGTTTCCTTAAATCTTTATGTATTGGCACAAGGAACGAGAGAGCTTCATCTGTTACTCCCAAACACCTCCTTCGACTCAGCTCCCTGAGTGAAATGCATAAATTTCCAATGGCCTTGAATCCATCAGAAGTAATAAAATAGCAATCCAATATTGATTGCAACATGGAAAGTTTATTCAGACCATAAGCAATTACGAGTTGCTCAACGCCTCCAGAAATGCTTTTTAGTTTTGGTAGATCTATGTGGCTTACGTTTTGACAACCAGAGATATCACGTTTCTTCATTGTCTTGCAACCTTGATTGAAGACATCATCACCGAGGCTGTCATCATCAATAGCAAAGCATCCTTCGAGGACCAATTCTTCAAGATGTTGCAATTTGAAGATTGACGAGAGACATTTCTTTGAGAGAAAATCAATTACAAGGCCTAACCTGAATATGCTCAGAGAGGCTTGGAAGAAACCAACAAAGAAGGTGGCTGTGAAAACCAATTTCAGGTAATGAATTGGGTCTTGAATGTAAGAAATTGCCTCATTCAACATTGCACCCCTTTCACCCCTAACCAAAGAAGCAATTGAAATGGGGCTCGTAATCAATTTCAGAATGATATCTCTTATTTTTGCAGCCTGTCTCTCCCCAGTGATCATCCAGCAAGTCAACTGCAAAAGTGAAACAACAAAGGTACCCGTAGCCAAGTAAACAAATTTCAGAGACACTAATGCCATCACCTTTTCCACTTGGATAAGGCCATGCAGCTGAGACACTAATGTGTAAAGCACCAATGCCATCACCTTTTCCACTTGGATAAGGTCATGCAACTTATTGAGATATTGTGTATAAGAAACCCCATTATGCCCATTTTTACTCTTTGTTGCAAAAAAAATTTTGGTTGACATCAACACTCTACTTTGGACCTCTGGTTGCTCATCCTCTATGGTGAATGTTAATAGAACTACAATGGCTACTTGTATCATCTCTCTGATGCTACTGTTGCTTACATTATTCACCCCATCTTGTAAAGGAACCTTGTCCTCAAGGATCAATGTGAAAGAAAGAGCAAAGAAAACTTTTGGATCCCAAGTAAAAGTAAGGAACCTTGTAAAGGAAACTTCTTTTAAGCCAACACTTACAGATTTAGGACAAATCTCTGCACCATCAAGACAAATTCCTTTCTTAAGAACGAGATCATCTTTATATGCCTTGGCGTCTTCATGTTGAAGACTTATTCGTCTAATATCCAACACAAGCTTTGATTCTCCAACCCCTTGAAGGAGGCATAGAGCAACTGGCAACCATGACCAAGGAATACGAAGGGAAGATTTAGAGAAAACCATTTCCTTCAGGTTACTAATATACTCTGCCTCAAAAAGAAGCTTATCCTTAACATCCAATAGAAGTTCTTGGTGAGACGCAACCACATCCATTGCGTAACCTCCTGCAATCTCAGCATTTGTCAAGCCCATTACTCCCTTAATAATACCGATCTGGTAGCGAGGGACTGCGACGTCCACAACACAAAGAAAAGGAAGAAATAGAGGGGCATTGTGAATGAGAAGAAATCCTCCAGGGTCCCAATAGAACAAGGGGTCAGATAGCATCATGAACCAAGACATTGTATTTAGGCTAGGCATTTCATCAAACATATGTTTGGCATGCCCATTCTTGGCAAGATTGGACAACAAGGGAACGTTGAAGATCCCCCCAAATTTGGGTTTCATCATCTTCTGCAAAACCTGTGCACAACCCTTCTTCATCGAGTTACAAACTTTCAAATGAGACTGGTTCACTTTTTTCCTCGGCAAGGGACGCTTGTTGCCAGAACCCTTGCAGCGCTGACCTCTAGGCCTTGGGGCCTGTGAAATTGAAGGAGCTGTTACAAGAAGGGGAGCTATGGAACTAGCCTTTGCGAAATTGGCCCTCATCTTGGCGAAATCGGCGCTCAACTCGATCCTAAATCTTGCAAAGTCAGCATGCGTCTCAGTGGTAAACTTTGCCAAGTTTGTAATGGATATAGCAATATTTTCGAAGAGTGTTGTAATGGAAGGTGTTGCAATTCCATCTTGCATCTTGAAGAACGAAGATGAGCTCATCAAGATGAAAGCACCAATGTTAGGATAGCGGATCCTATTTGGAAGCCTCAAGGAGGAAACAAGAAGAACAAGAGAGAATCAGAGAAGAATTCAAAGGAAAATATGTATATTCATCATTATGCATTCCAAATGACCCCTGTTTCCTATCTATAAGCCACAAGTCCTCACCAATCTGTAACTGAATTGTTACATAGACACGTAATCCATATTTTGCTAACAGCTCATGGCCACATCAGCAATACACTATACACTAGAGACCACACTACAAGACTACACAGTTATACAACAGACACCTAATACAAACTCTTTAATATGTTGGGCTAACTTCACATATCAGAGACAAAGTCCTTAGTCCACACGTAACAAAATATGGCTTTCAAATTCAAGAAATAAGAAAGAACTATTCCATATATTCTAAATTTGCAATGGTAACAATAATATTGAAGCAAAATAGGGGACTCTAAAATAAGAAAACATAATCATAAAAGATAAGAAAATAAGGAAACTAATCTTAAGACATCGATATTCTAAAGTACATCAAGATATAATTTTAATATTACACGATATCAATTAAATATTGTAGATATTCTAACATCCTCACATGGAGTGAATACTGTTGGAGCTTTGAAGCTAAAAATAATAAATGTAAATAACTAGTATATAACTTATGCAAGCCTTGGCTTTCCATCCATCCTAAGGGCCTAAATCAGCATTTCATAAGTAATCTCATTGGGAGAAATGGAAACCACTCACATGCTGACTACTCAAGCCACACCATGCAGAACCACTAATTCTTGCATTATATGACATTATTGTTAGTTAAATTCCTAATTTTACGATCTCCAGAATGATGGTTTCAACTCTATCAACCCCACCTAGAGCATATGGTCCCACACATGGAGGACCACATCATAGAGTTTTCCGTTTTGAAGAGCACTCAATAAGACCCCATAGGAAATCATAGGATGTTGTTTTACCATTTTCCATCATTCTCTTAAATATTTGCATTGCTGTGGTAGTTAAAGAAGCCTTAGAGTAGGCCACAACAACAGCATTCAAATACTTGCTTCCAGGTTTTACGCCTTTTTCTTCCATCCGTTTAGCAACCTGACAACCCATCTTAACGTTCCTCTTTTCTTGGCTGCACTACGAAAAGATTTGAAGTGAGACACTATTAGTTCATATTGCAAGTTATTTGGATTTGGCTTTGGCTTTTTGTCCAATAAATCTTCATATATCTCCAAAGCTTCCGACACTTCTAGAGCTTCCCCATTAACCAAATTACATGGTTACAGAGAGACAAATATTTATTATCACATTATGTTAATTAGCATCATATCTGTCAGCTACTAAATAGCATTATATAAAATGCTTTTAGAAAAAAAAGAAAAAAAGAATGAGAAGCAATACTTACATCAGCAATCAGCAGACTCATTACCTTGTTTAAGATGTGTTTGTCGAGTTTAAAAGTAGCACCACCTAGACAACCAAGCAAACAACTTAGAAAGATGTTGGTAGGATTAAAGTGACAAACAGGGGAAAAAAATATTTTTAACTTCAGAAAAGATGCTGAACTAAAATTAATAAAAGGTAGAACAGTCCAAAAAATTAATATGATTGAAAGAATTGTCAAGTCCACCACAGAGACCTGGAAAAATGAAAAAGTATTGAAAGGAAGGTGCAATTTTATATGGAATGTCAAGTTTAAAATAGAGAACAAGATTTCCATATAGTTCTCAAACAGATGGTCAGCATATTTGCCTCTACCAGCATTGTTGTCAATACTTACTCATTATAGTTACAAAATATGCTTTTGCCCAAATGACTCAACAAATAAGTCAATAGCAGAACATAATTAAAAAATATAATTGAATCCTAACTACCTTGTTCTGCTAGATAACAATCTCGACTTTTTCCCTCCTCTTGGAATATATAACCTTCATCCAACAAATCAGAAAATCTTTAGCAAAGATATTCATTTTCATGTCCTAGCACGAGGGCAATCGCCAATCGTACATGTACAGCCACTTCAGGGATATAATAAACTATATCATAATCTCAATCTGTTACTTTTAGTCCCTCTTTTTGTTAACACGGAGGAGACTGTTTGGCTGGGGGGCTTGACAATGCCCTTCCTTTCATTAAATACTGCCAGGTATCATTTCTCCAATCCCTCATATGACACCAAGGGGGATTACTTGACAAAAATATGCTATTCAAGGAACCGATCTTTCAGCTACCAGTAATCTTTACAAGAACGGCAACCTTCTTTGAAATGATGGAAACGAATAGTATCTCGAAGAATTATTTCTCTCTTCTCCACCTTGGAGATGAGCTTCATTGTTGTATGGCAATCAGAGCAAACTCTCAAATTTTTCATCACCCTCACTGGTGCTAATTTTGGTAAAGAAATAATTCCAAAAGTTACAACTAACTTTTCACTATGGTGGTTCGTGCTTATGGTGCTGCTGAGTTCAGCTTCAGAGATGCCCAAAGGAAGCTTGTCATTATCGAAGCTAATGTTCTTTATTTTCGCCAACATTTCTTCCAACCGTGAATAAATCAATTGACTCATTGGATGAGAACAATCGTCCACCAAAAATGTATGAACCTTATTTCCTACCTCAACCCAACTTATACCAGGTTACTTTTTAACTCCTAGGTCCCTCGGTCTTGCATGAGCTTCCTAACCTCTAAAGCAAGCTTCTCTTTCCCCGCATCATTGTAGATGTTGTAAAGAAGCACATAAGATGCAGCTGCATGAGGTTCAAGCTCTATTACTCTGTCAGTAACACGTTTTCCCATGACAGTGTCCTTATGAAGCCTGCAAGCAAACTGGGTCATCCTCAAAACCTGAATCAAAAATAAAGCTTTGGGCATCCTCTAGCCTTCCCGCACGCCCTAAGAGATCAACAATGCAAGCACTGTGCTTTACATTAGCTGCTATGCCATAATCTTTCTTCATGATTTCAAAGTATCCTAATCCTTCTTCAACGAGATCTCCATGGGCTACAAGCAGTTAGGACCCCAAGTAATGTGATCTGGTTGGGTTCAATTCCAGAAACAGTCATCAATTCAAAAAGTCTTAGAGCTTCCTTAGGAAAACCATGTTGTGCGTAGCTACAAATCATTACAGACCAGGATACCACATCAGGGTTCTCTGTCTCTTGAAAGGTCCGCTGAGCGGAATCTATGTCTCCAGACTTTGCATACATGCAAATCTGCGAGTTTTGAATAATTGTAAAGCTTGCAATACCATATTTTAATGCATAACCCCGGATCTGCTCTCCAAGTCTTGCTGCAGCCATATCTGCACAAGCACCCATCACACTTGATATAATGAACTCATCTGGTTTCCTTCCATAAGCCAAAAAATGATGGAACAAAGACAATGCATTTTCGAACTTTCCATTTTGAACATAACCTGCAATCATGGACGTCCATGAGAAAACATATAATTTAGGAGTTGAATTAAAGCACCTTAGCCCATCTTCCACTAAACCCAAAAAGGAGTACAAGTCCACTAATGACGAATTTTCAATCTTGTATATGAGGAATATGTTAGAATCAAATCTAACCAGGACAACTTTTCCAAAAAGCTCCTCCCTAGGAAATTCTCTAAGATTTTGTATATGAGGAATATCATTCAACTCTCCTCCATTGCTAACCTAAATCTAACAGCAAAACCATAATCTTTAGAGCCACAATGAAATATACAGCCAGTAACACATTCTTTCAAGTAAGATTACAACAACCATTATTTGATATACAGCCAATAACATATATTCTAACTGGTTATACTATATGATATTAATGGTCTCTGATTTTATCTCATTGATATTTGACTTTCAGAATTTAAGACAAAAAGAATCACAACACTCAAACAACACATAACGGAAAACTTGATATCCAAACAACCAAAGCATATGTATTTCTACATTAGTGCCAATAACCATTAGGCACAACTTTTTTTTGAAATAGTATATTAGAGATATAAAATCATTCTTGGGCATGCACCTAACAACCTACAGTTTTAGAACAGCTGGTCCTTCATGTGGTATCAAAACATTCGCGACTGTAACACCCCGTTCTAGAACCGGTTTGTTAACATCGCATTATGATATTAAGCGCAGTTACAATCACATGGGTTCAATTAAAATCCGGATAAATTTTTCATTTTAAAACATGCCGAATTTATAATACCCAATTTCGTGATCATAACCGTATTACCTTGCGGAATCAGATAAACCAAGCTTAACATCATGTTCTTATTCCATTTTTAAAACATTAATTTACTTCTTATTTATTTCCCAACTTCTACTATATTGTAGATCTCTTCGTTAGCTACGCGTGGTTTCAAACCGCTCCTCATTTGGAGCTCTGTAGCTCAAGTTATGACAATTTTACTAACTCAGGTGTATGCTGAAAAACTATGCGGGTAGGGCGCTTAAGCTCGCTCCAGGGCGCTTAAGCGCCCACAGACAGAGGGAATTTACATTTTTTAGCCACCAAGGGCGCTTAAGCTCGCTCCAGGGCGCTTAAGCGCGCTACCTGGGCGCTTAAGCCCCCATTTTGGGCGCTAAAGCCCCATGCGGCAGAAAGCTTTTGGTCTTCACAGGTGCATCAGGGCGCTTAAGCCCCCTCATGGGCGCTTAAGCCCCCTGAGCAGGCTTAAGCCTCCATTTGCAGGCTTAAGCCCCCTCTTCAGGGCAATTTCCTATACTCATATTTTTCATGCATCTTTCTTGGGGAATCAATCCTACACATTTTACAACCTATTTAACAAGCTTGTGATATCCCTATATCATTGCTCAACTCTCATCCTCTCATCATTGATTTAACGGAAATTGGGCAGCATAATCTTTGTTTTCTCAATGTTTCCCAACTTAGCACAAGGTACCTAATTGACTTTCCAGCTCAACATATCCAATACATAAAAATACATTCATGCATTTAACTTACAGTAAGCATCATACACCAATATCTTCATTACTTACAATATTACATCATGTCTTAATTACAAATCTCATATACATGCCAAAGGACTTAGCTACAACATGAACATGATCAAAGCAAGTAACCCTGTATCAGATACCCATTACTACTACAATGATCATGCACTAAGTCCTCCAAAATACATCATGTGGCATCAAAATATACATATAGCAATGCTAAATGGCATGCAACTCAACATGTCCAGCTATCAGGTACAGTCTACTCACGCTTCTTGCCTCGATCAACCTCACCTCTATCAGTACCTGAAATGATGCCCCACAACACGGGGTGAGATATACGAATATATCACAGTAAACCAGAGGTCCTTGGAGATCACTCCACCCTAAGGTTCACTTTGATGTACACATAATCATAATAGCTTAACACATTCTTATCCACAAGCATCACATGGACTTCCAAGAGAGATCCACTATGGGCTGTTTCTCTTAGGCTCTTACCACATGGAGATCCACATAGGGCTGTTTCCAAGGGAAGTCATTTCCTCAATCTATTCCAAGAGAGATCCTCAAAGGGCTGTTTCTCTTAGGCTCTTACCACATGGAGATCCACCTAGGGCTGTTTCCAAGGGAAGTCCTTTCCTCAATCTAGGAACCTCCAAGAGGGATCCACATAGGGCTGTTCCTCTTAGGCTCTAACCACATGGAGATCCACATAGGGCTGTTTCCAAGGGAAGTCCTTTCCTCAATCTAGGAACCTCCAAGAGGGATCCACATAGGGCTGTTCCTCTTAGGCTCTAACCACATGGAGATCCACATAGGGCTGTTTCCAAGGGAAGTCCTTTCCTCAATCTAGGAACCTCCAAGAGGGATCCACATAGGGCTGTTCCTCTTAGGCTCTAACCACATGGAGATCCACATAGGGCTGTTTCCAAGGGAAGTCCTTTCCTCAATCTAGGAACCTCCAAGAGGGATCCACATAGGGCTGTTCCTCTTAGGCCCTAACCACATGGAGATCCACATAGGGCTGTTTCCAAGGGAAGTCCTTTCCTCAATCTAGGAACCTCCAAGAGGGATCCACATAGGGCTGTTCCTCTTAGGCTCTAACCACATGGAGATCCACATAGGGCTGTTTCCAAGGGAAGTTCCTACCAATCATCCTCATCATAATACTATCACTCATAACCTCAATCACAATCCTCAACCATTACCTCATTCATTATTGCTACTTCTATAATCATTCCTCAATTACTCTTAAACAATCAAACATCAACCAATAATCATCAATCAATCATAACATGTATCAATGCATGAATCAATGCATGAGCATACAATCACTATCATAATTACATATCACATCTCATAAACCATTTCTCCTCAACGGAGTATGGTGGAACACTCAATGGGATCAACCACAAGGTCCAAAGGTTTACCTTGCTCTTTGAGCTTTCCTCAATTGCACACAACCCCAAGGGTTGGTCACTCCACTTGGTCCTCTTGCCTCAATCCTATCAACACAAGGAATACAATCAAACAATGCTAACAATGCAAGGAAATCCATAGTTCCAAGCCTAGATTTCTCCAAACATCAAAGCATACTAAAATAACACTATAAACTCATTTCTACCGATTAAATGTCATTCCTAGCATTTTTCACAACATACTCTAAGCCTCATTCTTCCTTGAACATAGCCAATCTACTCAACATTTCATAAAAACCCTAAAACACTATTCATTAACCCTAAACTCATGCAAATCTCCAAGAATCATGTGAAAGAGAGTGGAAACTTACCACCAATGATCACACAATAGAGGAATGAGTGTTCCTCAAGCTTCCATGGAGGTAGAAACTCCCAAAACCCCACACTTCTCAAAAGGGGCGAATCTTTGGGGACCAATATCTCTCTCCACAAGGACTCCCACTCAAAACCAAGCTAGGATTATGAAAGAGGGGAAGATTTAGAGTAGTTTAGGCTTTTGAATCACCCAAAACGGTTGGGATTTGCTCCCACTAGGTTTTCCCTCCTTCTTCCTCTCTTCTCCCTCTCTTCTCTTCTCCTCCTTTCTGTTTGCTGTCGACGGGCAATGGGGGGGAAATGGGTTCTTCTTTGTTCTTTAGTCACTTAACATAGGTTAAGTGACTTTAAGCGGGTATTGGTTCGTCTATCTATTCAACTCCATTAATTACCAAACTTTACCCAAAAGTCTGGAATATTATTCTAGGAATATTACTATTTTTATTTTTATATTTTGGGTACTTTCGCCAGTACCCATTTATACCCCTTAATTTTCACTGAGTACACTTTTTAACTCTAAGTGACTCAGATTCATTTAATTAAGTCTTTTACTTAATTTTACTCACTAAAACATGCTTAATTATTTAATTAAAATTAATCAATTAAATGCTTAAGTTTGGGATAACTCTTCTTGTGTTCCCGAAGTTACCCTATTAATCAGTTCCTCTTTTCCTCATCATCTTATCATAAGATGAAATGTTTCATTCATGATTCAATCTATGTTTTATAATTAGGTGATACTAATATGTTCAAGCACTTTTATCTTTCGTTTTCCTCCAGGGTCATACCTATTCACTACCTTCTGCGGTCCTACTAATAACCTCATACATAAAATCTCATCTGATGGAACTTCCAAGAGAGAGATCCGCTATGGGCTGTTTCTCTTAGGTATCTGACCACAAGGAGGTCCCGAAGGCTAACTCCAAGGGAAGTTCCCCTCAATATAGGCCTTTCATGAGAATTCTCTATCTCATAGGATACTATCCTCATGGAGGTAATACCACTACATCCATGGAAAGGTCATTGCAT